>NW_026883063.1:0-46447 GCF_032173495.1 Musca vetustissima
TGTTTTAAGGGCTATCAACAGGCGTAGATTTTTTAAAAATGCGGTTTCCAGATCTGCCATAAGTTTTGGATTTTTTAAAAATTGATTTCTTAGGTCTGTCATAAGGAGTGTTTATATACCCTACACAACTATGTTGTCAGGGTATTATAGCTTTGTGCAGCCCCAAGAGTTTGTAACGGCGCGAAATATTGGTCCTAGGCTCACCTTTAAGTATACCGATCGTCATATCTCGACTAGCTGAGTCGATCTAGACATGTGTGTCCGTCCGTCCGTCTGTCTGTCCATTATAATTTGTAAACACGATACAGGCCACAGTTATGGACCAATCTTCACGAAATTTTGCATGTAGGATGGGTTCTGGCCAATGAAGACCCCTATTGTTTTTGGTAAAGCTCGGTTAATATTTAGGGAATGAAATGACCAAATACTTAATTTTTGTCCGTTTTTCTGGTCGCTCCAGAGGCTACAATTATGGCCCGAACATCTCGAAATTTTTCATGGAGAAGGGGATTGGGTCAAAGAATAACCATGCCAGTTTTAATAAAGATCGGCAAATATATAGCGGGTCAAATGGACGCTGACTTTTTGTGAAAAATGACAAAAATTGTGTTTTATGGGGCATTTATTTACGCCTGAAGGAGATAGACCCGAGAAGTTGATAGTATATCCAAGAGAAGTGGTTGACCTTTAAATTGATATCAATTTTATGGTCGTATGTACTCGGATGTGGAAGTTACATTTAAATATTTACAGGTGCTGACGTTCTGAGATATTATTTAGTACCACACTAGGGGACGGAAATGTAGCGCAGATTGCTTTGAAATTTTCCATGATATTCCAGTTGTGGTCAAGGACAACGCCTATAATTTTCAGTGATGATCAGATAATAATATTGGGATGAAGTGGACCGAAAACTTAATTTTTTGTGTTTTTTCGAGTCGATCTATAGGTAACATTTGAAAGCCGAACATCACAACACAACCCACGGTGAAGGGAATCTGGATAAGTAAATAGAAGAGCTGTACTGAATATTAGTAATATTCGAAAAATATGTCACTGTAAGGAAGGGGTGCTTTTGACCTTTAATCGGGCAAGAGGTTGCAACTATCACGAAATATTGCTCAGGCACGGAATAAAAATCCGTAGAAAGTTAGAGTTCCGCGGTAGTTGTGTAGGGTATCGTATGGTCGGCCCCGTCCGACTATACTGCTCCGCTCACTGGTTTTAAATATGTTTTAAGGACTACCAACAGGCGTGGATTTTCTAAAATTAGTTTTTAAGGTCCGTCATATGGCGTATATTTTTATACCCTTCATCACACTGTGGTATAGGGTATTATGTCTTTGTGCATATGTTTGTAACAGGCAAAAGGAAACGAGATAGAAACATGGTTCTTTTTGAGAATATGCATAGAATCACTTTCCGAGTCGATTTATGCATGTCCGTCCATCCGTTCGTCCGTCCGTCCGTCTGTAGATGTTAAATTGTAAACAAAGTACAGGTCGCATTTATGATCCGAGTTGGATGAAATTTGGCACAAGTCACTTATTTGGCGCAAGGACGAACCCTATTGATATTGGGAAAAATCGGTTCAGATTTAGATATAGCTCCCATATATATTTTCGTCCGATTTAAGGTAATTGGGGCACCAAAGTCCCTCTATAGCTTTCGATTTGCACGAAATTTGGCATAGAGTACTGAATTAGGTCCAGAATGATTTGTGGCAAGTTTCGAGAAAATCGGTTCATATAGTTTCGTCCGATTTAAGGTAAATGGTGCACCAAAGTTCCTACGTATCATTCGATTTGCATGAAACTTGGCACAGAGTATTGAATTAGGTGCAAAATGATGTGTGTCAAGTTTCGAGAAAATCGGTTCAGATTTAGATATAGATCCCACATATAGTTTCGTCCGATTTAAGGTAAATGGTGCACCAAAGTTCCTACGTATCATTCGATTTGCATGAAACTTGGCACAGAGTATTGAATTAGGTGTAAAATGATGTGTGTCAAGTTTCGAAAAAATCGGTTCAGATTTAGATATAGCTCCCATATATATTTTCGTCCGATTTAAGGTAATTGGGGCACCAAAGTCCCTCTATAGCTTTCGATTTGCACGAAATTTGGCATAGGGTACTGAATTGGGTCCAGAATGAAGTGTGTTACGTTTCGTGAAAATCGGTCCAGATTTAGATATAGCTCCCATATATACTTTCGTCCGATTTGAGGTAAATTGGTCACCAAACTCCTTATATAGCTTTCGATTTGCACGAAATTTGGCATAGAGTACTGAATTAAGTCCAGAATGATGTGCGCTAAGTTTCGTGAAAATCGGTCTAGATTTAGATATAGCTCCCATATATATTTTCGTCCGATTTAAGGTGTATCGGTCTCCAAAGTCCCTATATATATTTCGATTTGCACGAAATTTGGCATAGGGTATTGAATTGGGTCCGGAATGATGTGTGCTACGTTTCCTGAAAATCGGTCCAGATTTAGATATAGCTCCCATATATAGCTTCGTCCGATTTAAGGTAAATGGGGCACCAAAGTCCTTATATATCTTTCGATTTGCACTAATTTGGCATAAAGTACTGAGTTAGGTCAAGAATGATGTGTGCCAAGTTTCGAGAAAATCGGGTCAAATTTATACATAGCTCCCATATATATTTTCGTTCGATTTAAGGTAAATGGGTCTCCAAAGTCCCTATATATCTTTGGATTTGCACAAAATTTGGCACAGCGTACTGAATAAGGTCCAGAACGATGTGTGTTAACATTTGTGTAAATCGGTTCATATTTAGATATAGCTCCCATATATATTGTCGTCCGATAGATAAATGGTTCACCAAAGACCCAAAGTTAGGCCGATTGACAAAAATTTGGCACAACGTATTGAATATAATATAACCTAGCTTCAAGCAACCCTGTATCTGACCAAGTGAACAATTTAATATGTTGCAGAATAACATATTTATGGATCCAATTTCATTTTACTGGTCCTTCAAAAATTCGACGTCTGTTAGGATTCATCTGTAGAATATACCCACAGTGGTGAAGGGTATCATATAGTCGGCCCCGTCCGACTTTACTACTTTCCTTACTGGTTAAATATATTTTTAAGGTCTGCAATAGAGCGTATTTCTGGCGTGATTTTTTAAATATTTTTGGATGTGGATATTTTAAATATTTTTTATTCAAGGTCAGCGGATTTTTAACAAATATTTTCCCAGGTCTATTTTTAAATGTCTGCCATAAGGTGTGGATTTTTTAAAAATATTTTTTTCTCACTATTCAGAAACCAATTTACATCCAATTCGGATGCAAAACATTTCCAAACTCTCTCGATGTATGCTATGGATGCTACCCTAAAAAGGGAAGGACTTGTGTTAATTTTTCATAGGAAGATGTGTTACCCAGCTAAAACACAAATTACAGCCAATTTTGTTGAAATGCGTGTCAAAAATACCGAATATTTTGAGGTAATGTTATATTTTTGGTAGGTCCGAAGATGGAACCCATAATATCACTCTCTCCGGTTCCGCCCCACATAACGTCGAAATTGTAATTATTTGTAAATCTTATTTGAAGCTAATGGGGTTCCCAAATTAATTCAAACTACGAACAACCAATTCGGTGCACATTAAGATACATCCCCTCACAAAAGGGTCAACATTGTAAATATTGTATACATGGTAAAATTGTTATAAAAAACGACATTAAATCCGATGTTTGGTCTGTTGAGTCGCTCCTTTAGTACCTTACCGTGCTCCACAAAAAATATAAACTAAAACTAAGTATGAGGGAGACTAATTTGCAGTAAAACACACGACTACGAAATATTTCTAGCTAGTTTACTTTTGAAACGAGACAGTCTCGCAAAATATTACACATGACACAATTCTTTGAAACGACAATTATTGATAACCTTATTTAAACCATGGAATATTATTACTTTTTTAATCAACACCAACATCTCTATTACAACACCTTAAAGTCTTAAATACCACCACACATAAATATGATCGCCCACGAAGACACGTGTCGGCCAGAACACCTCATTGAAGATATCCATGAATGAACGAACTTGATTACAATTGTATTTAAGGGTTATCAGTAATTACCCTAGTTAAACGATGTATTACTCTTATCTGACTGAGACTCTAGGTGGTAGAGTTCGTTATTTTTTTGGCAACGAAAGTGTTATCTATTGGGTGTCTATTGGGCTATCAATAAACGTTGGTGTCATTCTTGTAAAAAACAAAACTGGTGATAGTTGCAAGGTATTTAAGATATTGCAATGGCCACCCACACAAGTAATGGGAAATAGAGACAAAACATAAAGAGACATGTTTGTGTCTTAAGCCTTTTGTTTGGTGGCAAATATTTCTTAAAGGGGAATTGAGAATATATTAATGAAAAATTCTATTGAATCAATGAATTGTTAATATACGAAAGATATTTGAAAAATATTTTATTTATTTTTGGTTTCAATCAATCCATGTTTGAATGAAGAAAAAAACAGTCTGATTTATTTCCATAGAATACTAAAACAAAACCAGGAAAATGTGGCTCGTGATCAATTTCGGTTTCCCTACTAAAGTTCTACATTTATTCCTTTCGTCCTTAGCTTATCCTGTTTTTATTAAGTGCTTTAATTAACAACTGGTTGAGTAACATTAAAGCAACCTTGTCGTTATGCATTAATGTCCTTGAAAAATATGTCCTTTGCTTGTTTTTTTAACCCTTAAACATTGAAACTAAGAAATTATATTTTATGCAAAAACAAAACAGTCCTAAAACAAGAAAAACCAGCCTTAAAAAGTCTTTTTAGGCTGTATTAAGGAGTCAACAGAAATGCCCCCAAAAAACCTCCGTAGCTGAGCCAAAGGCATAATAATGAAATTGAAAGTTTGAAATCAATTCGATAGCAGCAAAGGGGAATCCTGTTTTAGGCCTTTCCTTTTCGACGTAAGTATTTTTTTTTCGGTTGCTTCTTCGTTAATGATAGTAGACGAAGAAGACCACATACATGAATGAATATGAAGAAACTTTTCTGACTGTAAATTGTGGCTATGGCTGCTGCTATGTGATATTCTGTTCGTGCCAATTGGCCATTGTTGCGGTGTGACAAATGAAATGTAATGCAGAATTTTATGTGAACAGGTGTGAAAAATCGAACAAATAACAAAATATGTTGGCAACATACGCGTGGCATTACAAGCTGTTGGTGGTTTATCGCTACGCATGTGTTCGCATGCCACCATAACTCCTTCATCGTCATCATCTTTCTTGTTTGACATGTCATTCTGGTGGCCAAAAGAAGAAATTCTTGTTTTCGCTATATGTAAGTATGTACAAAAGCAAAAACAAATTATAGGACACAGGAAAAAATGTACTTGTCATTTACTTATTTAATTATCCACCAAAAATATATAATGGTAATGGAATAAAGAAATCGAAATTACAGAGATGGGACTTACAAATCCCCGCTTATAGAATTTATAGTCTCCAGCTTCTTGTCTAATAGTCAAAATCCACGCTTCTTGGTCTGATAGTTCTTCAAAAAATATTCTTTAAAAAATCCACGCTTCTTGGTCTGATAGTTCTTCAAAAAATATTCTTTAAAAAATCCACGCTTCTTGGTCTGATAGTTCTTCAAAAAATATTCTTTAAAAAATCCACGCTTCTTGGTCTGATAGTCCTTCAAAAAATATTCTTTAAAAAATCCACGCTTCTTGGTCTGATAGTTCTTCAAAAAATATTCTTTAAAAAATCCACGCTTCTTGGTCTGATAGTTCTTCAAAAAATATTCTTTAAAAAATCCACGCTTCTTGGTCTGACAGTTCTTCAAAAAATATTCTTTAAAAAATCCACGCTTCTTGGTCTAATAGTCCTTGAAAAAATATTCTTTAAAAAATCCACGCTTCTTGGTCTAATAGTCCTTGAAAAAATATTCTTTAAAAAATCCACGCTTCTTGGTCTAATAGTCCTTGAAAAAATATTCTTTAAAAAATCCACGCTACTTGGTCTAATAGTCCTTGAAAAAATGTTCTTAAAAAATCCACGCTTCTTGGTCTAAAAGTCCCTCAAAAAATATTCTTTAAAAAATCCACGCTTCTTGGTCTAAGAGTCCATCAAAAAATATTCTTTAAAAAATCCACGCTTCTTGGTCTAAGAGTCCATCAAAAAATATTCTTTAAAAAATCCACGCTTCTTGATCTGATAGTCCTTGAAAAAATATTCTTTAAAAAATCCACGCTTCTTGGTCTGATAGTCCTTGAAAAAATATTCTTTAAAAAATCCACGCTTCTTGGTCTAATAGTCCTTGAAAAAATATTCTTTAAAAAATCCACGCTTCTTGGTCTAATAGTCCTTGAAAAAATATTCTTTAAAAAATCCACGCTTATTGGTCTGATAGTCCTTGAAAAAATATTCTTTAAAAAATCCACGCTTCTTGGTCTAAGAGTCCATCAAAAAATATTCTTTAAAAAATCCACGCTTCTTGGTCTGATAGTCCTTGAAAAAATATTCTTTAAAAAATCCACGCTTCTTGGTCTAATAGTCCTTGAAAAAATATTCTTTAAAAAATCCACGCTTCTTGGTCTAATAGTCCTTGAAAAAATATTCTTTAAAAAATCCACGCTTCTTGGCCTAATAGTCCTTGAAAAAATATTCTTTAACAAATCGATGCTTCTTTTAATCCTTCAAAAAGTATTCTTTAAAAAATCCACGCTTATTGGTCTGATAGTCCTTGAAAAAATATTCTTTAAAAAATCCACGCTATTTGGTCTAATAGTCCTTGAAAAAATATTCTTTAAAAAATCCACGCTTCTTGGTCCAATAGTCCTTGCAAAAATATTCTTTAAAAAATCCACGCTTCTTGGCCTAATAGTCCTTGAAAAAATATTCTTTAAAAAATCCACGCTTATTGGTCTGATAGTCCTTGAAAAAATATTCTTTAAAAAATCCACGCTTATTGGTCTGATAGTCCTTGAAAAAATATTCTTTAAAAAATCCACGCTTATTGGTCTGATAGTCCTTGAAAAAATATTCTTTAAAAAATCCACGCTTATTGGTCTGATAGTCCTTGAAAAAATATTCTTTAAAAAATCCACGCTTATTGATCTGATAGTCCTTGAAAAAATATTCTTTAAAAAATCCACGCTTATTGGTCTGATAGTCCTTGAAAAAATATTCTTTAAAAAATCCACGCTTATTGGTCTGATAGTCCTTGAAAAAATATTCTTTAAAAAATCCACGCTTATTGGTCTGATAGTCCTTGAAAAAATCCACGCTTATTGGTCTGATAGTCCTTGAAAAAATATTCTTTAAAAAATCCACGCTTATTGGTCTGATAGTCCTTGAAAAAATATTCTTTAAAAAATCCACGCTTATTGGTCTGATAGTCCTTGAAAAAATATTCTTTAAAAAATCCACGCTTATTGGTCTGATAGTCCTTGAAAAAATATTCTTTAAAAAATCCACGCTTATTGGTCTGATAGTCCTTGAAAAAATATTCTTTAAAAAATCAACGCTTCTTGGTCTGATAGTCCTTGAAAAAATATTCTTTAAAAAATCCA
Organism: Musca vetustissima; assembly: GCF_032173495.1. Lineage (NCBI taxonomy): Eukaryota > Metazoa > Arthropoda > Insecta > Diptera > Muscidae > Musca > Musca vetustissima. Next base: position 7,583 of record NW_026883063.1, read on the forward strand.
CGCTTATTGGTCTGATAGTCCTTGAAAAAATATTCTTTAAAAAATCCACGCTTATTGGTCTGATAGTCCTTGAAAAAATATTCTTTAAAAAATCAACGCTTATTGGTCTGATAGTCGTTGAAAAAATATTCTTTAAAAAATCCACGCTTATTGGTCTGATAGTCCTTGAAAAAATATTCTTTAAAAAATCAACGCTTATTGTTCTGATGGTCCTTGAAAAAATATTCTTTAAAAAATCCACGCTTATGGGTCTGATAGTCCTTGAAAAATATTCTTTAAAAAATCCACGCTTATGGGTCTGATAGTCATTGAAAAATATTCTTTAAATAATCCACGCTTATGGTTTTGTTAGACCTTGAAAAATATTCTTTAAAAAATCCACGCTTATGGGTCTGATAGTCCTTGAAAATATTTGTTTAAAAAATTCACGCTTCTTGGTCTGATAGTCCTTGAAAAAATAAAATCCACGCTTATTGGTCTGCAGGTCCTTGGAAAAATATTCTTTAAAAAATCCAAGCTTATTGGTCTGATAGTCCTTGAAAAAATATTCTTTAAAAAATTTACGCTTCTTGGTCTGATAGTCCTTGAAAAAATATTCTTTAAAAAATCCACGCTTCTTGGTCTGATAGTCCTTGAAAAAATATTCTTTAAAAAATCCACGCTTATTGGTCTGATAGTCCTTGAAAAAATATTCTTTAAAAAGTCCACGCTTCTTGGTCGGATAGTCCTTGAAATTTTTTTTTAAAAAATCCACGCTTATTGGTCAGATAGTCCTTGAAAAAATATTCTTTGAAAAATCCACGCTTATTGGTCAGATAGTCCTTGAAAAAATATTCTTTGAAAAATCCACGCTTATTGGTCAGATAGTCCTTGAAAAAATATTCTTTAAAAAATCCACGCTTGTTGGTCAGATAGTCCTTGAAAATATATTCTTTAAAAAATCCACGCTTCTTGGTCTGATAGTGCTTGAAAAAATATTCTTTAAAAAATCCACGCTTCTTGGTCTGACAGTCCTTGAAAATATATTCTTTAAAAAATCCACGCTTCTTGGTCTGATAGTCCTTGAAAAAATATTCTTTAAAAAATCCACGCTTCTTGGTCTGATAGTCCTTGAAAAAATATTCTTTAAAAAATCCACGCTTCTTGGCCTAAGAGTCCATCAAAAAATATTCTTTAAAAAATCCACGCTTCTTGGTCTGATAGTCCTTGAAAAAATAATCTTTAAAAAATCCACGCTTCTAGGTCTGACAGTCATTGAAAAAATATTCTTTAAAAAATTCACGCTTCTTGGTCTAATAGTCCTTGAAAAAATATTCTTTAAAAAATCCACGCTTCTTGGTCTGATAGTCCTTGAAAAAATATTCTTTGAAAAATCCACGCTTATTGGTCAGATAGTCCTTGAAAAAATATTCTTTGAATAATCCACGCTTATTGGTCAGATAGTCCTTGAAAAAATATTCTTTAAAAAATCCACGCTTGTTGGTCAGATAGTCCTTGAAAATATATTCTTTAAAAAATCCACGCTTCTTGGCCTAAGAGTCCATCAAAAAATATTCTTTAAAAAATCCACGCTTCTTGGTCTGACAGTCCTTGAAAATATATTCTTTAAAAAATCCACTCCTTTTATAGTCCTTGAAGAAATATTCTCTAAAAAATCTACGATCCTTATAGTCCTTAAAATGCACGCCTCTTATTGTCCTTAAAAAATATTCTTTATGAAATCCAACCAGCATTAATATTTCTTTTAGTTCTCCTATTATTGATATTTGCATTAAGAAAACACCATATACCTATATTAATAATAAACTGGCCTATGGACAACAATTAAACTAAAATAGTTTTAAATACCTTAAATATTTACTTAAACAAAGCATAAGCCATTAAAGGAACTCATTAAAAAAGCATATTGCAAATTTTATACACCTTCCTCTCCATAAGCCATTTAAATATGTAACTACCATTCCAAATTACATCTCCTACACACAGCAGCAGTCGCTAAAGCAGAAGCCCAACTCCATTACCGACTAAAAACTCTATAATTATGAAGCACACCCGCTGTTGTTTTTAATACACCTACTGTTGCAGTTTGCTTTTTTTTATAAATTAACCCGCAACTGTGAAGGAGGTTAATACTGTCCGGCAAATGTCGGCCGATCGATCGGTCTTATTATATTCGTTAACTTTTATATGTGAGGTAACTTATTTCGACTACTGATGAGTGAAGTGCAAACTTGACCAATGAAGTGATGAGGTGACCACGGGTCGCTTGGCACAAATTCGTCCGGTGGGAGTTTATTTGTGCCAGACACGATAGCAGACATTCTCGGCGAATCTGCCCGACATTGTACACAGTTGCTTTATGACCGATTAACAGTGGGGCGCCGTCGTTCGTTAAATAAGCTTTAATCACTCGTGTTGACAGCCAAGGAGAAGATTTTTTCTGCTGCTGCTGGATTAAAAAATTAAATATGTTGTTCGAAACGCTTTTACTTTTTGCGTGAGATTGAGAAATATTTCGCCGAAAAATATGTTGTCAAGTCTGCACATAAGAATCCTTGTAGGTCAAATAATGTCAAGGTTTCTCTCAAATATGTTAACAAAATATTAAATTAAGAGGTGCAAATTTGTATACACGCATATCATAATTTAAATATATATTTTTTTTTAATTTTTATTAATGTTATTAAGTAGTTTGGCAGGATAGATTATGTAAATTTCCGAGTTCTAATTAACCCTTTGTGGCGCAATGTTGCCCACAGGCAACAAAATGTTTTAGCGCTTATATTTAATATACTGCTAGTAGATATATATTGTTTGGATTTCATATGTCAAGACCTGATTATAGACGACACATATCACAAGAAAAATCTAAAAAATTCAAATTTTTGGTAAAGTTATGAGCTTTTTAATATAGAAAAGAAGGCAAAAATGTGTACAGTACTAATTTGTGTATACAGTCCAAATTATTTAAATCGCATCGTATTATTCTGCCGTCAGAATTATTATTGTTTCTTGTAAAACAGAATATAGAAAATAATTTAAAATGATTTTTTCGTCGATTTTGCATTTGGTTTTCTTGATATTCGGCTTTTAATTTTCAGAAAGAATGTACTGTATCTCCCGAATGCAAGGATGTAGCGATGCCAAATTTTGTCCATATCTTATCTAGGATATTTGCATTAAATCTGTGAACAGAAAATTGATCTATGAATACGGAAAAAAATTCGGGGCTCAAAGGGTTAAAAACCAGTAAGGAAAGTAGTAAAGTCGGACGGGGCCGACTATATGATACCCTTCACCACTTTGGGTATATTCAACAGATGAATCCTAACAGACGTCGCATTTTTAAAGGACAGATAAAATGAAATTAGATACATAAACATGTCATTCTGCAGCCGATACTAAATTTTTAATTTGGTCAGATATAGAAGCTATATCTAAATCTGAACCGATTTTTGGAAGCTTAACACATACCATTCTAGACCTAATTTATTACGCAGTGCCAAATTTCGTGCAAATCGAGATATATATAGGGACTTTGGTGCACCATTTACCTCAAATCGGACGAAACTATATATGGGAGCTATATATAAATCTGACCCGATTTTCTCGAAATCTAGCACACATCATTCTGGACCTAATTCAGTACTCTGTGCCAAATTTCGTGCAAATCGAAAGAGATATAGGTACTTTGGTGCACCATTTACCTTAAATCGGACGAAACTATATATGGGAGCTATATCTAAAGCTGAACCGATTTTCTCGAAACTTGGCACACATCATTCTGGACCTAATTCAGTAATCTGTGCCAAATTTCGTGCAAATCGAAAGTTATATAGAGACTTTGGTACACCATTTACCTTAAATCGGACGAAACTATATATGGGAGCTAAATCTAAATATGAACCGATTTTCTCGAAACTTGGCACACATTAATCTGGACCTATTTCAGTAATCTATGCCAAATTTCGTGCAAATCGAAAGTTATATAGGGACTTTGGTACACCATTTACCTTAAATCGATCGAAAATATATATGGGAGCAATATCTAAATCTAAACCGATTTTTCCCATTTTAATTGGGTTCGTCCTTGGGCCAATAAAGTGGCCTGTGCCAAATTTCGTCCAAATCGGATCATAAATGCGACCTGTACTTTGTTAACAAAAATACATGGACGGACAGACGGACGGACGGACAGACGGACATGAATAAATCGACTCAGAAAGTGATTCTATGCATGATGAATTTTTATCAGTTAACAAAACCTGTACATAATCTGTAATATTATCTGAAAATCCCGTTCAAAAATTGAGAGTTTCGGATCTCCCTACCGCAAATAAATGTTATTAACCTGTTTGGCATAATGAGATCTATTTATGGAATATATTTTAGACAAATCTGACAGTTTTTTTCTGAACTACAATTTATACACCGATATAAGGGTTTATGAGGAAGGAATGGGTGAAAGAACGATGAAAACATACACATATACCGATATCTTGGAAATATAATGAGGGACATTCTTCTAGAAAATTAGTACGAAAAATACGCACAAGAACCATGTTTTACAAAAAGAAGCTTCCTTCGATTTGACTTAAGGCATGTCATCCCAAAAATAACCTGCAATATCCACAAACAAATATATATATATAGAGTTTTCTTCACGAATTACTCGGTCAGCAGCCAAAAATTAATCACGCCAAACAAAAAAAATGTTCGACCGTCGTGAATCACCTTATCGGACTACACTACAGAAATGGTTTAAAAAAATCGAGACAACCTAGTGCACCGTATACGTCGCCCAACAACAATTCAGAATACTTTCTTACATAGTTGGATTGTGACAGAACATTTGTTCCATAAGCCGAGCTTTAAAAAGATTTCCATTCGCGTCGGTCTTGTGCGCAGGTTTTCCAAATTTAAAGACCATGCTGCGACATGTTGTCCTACACTTAATCTTTCCATAGAATTCGAGGTCTTCGCCTTCTACCATCACTTGGCTCGCTTTTATATGTCTTTTGTGCTGGGGCATTCTCACCCATTCTCACAACATGACCTAGCCAACATAGTCGCTGCAGCTCAATCCGTCTAACTATGTCGATGTCCAAGAATATATAGTATAGCTCATGGTTCATTCGACAAAGATATTCACCCTCGATGCAGATCGGCCCATAGATCTTCCAGAGAATTTTTCTTTCAAATACTCCAAGAGTTGCCTCATCTGCTTGCGCAAGTATCAATGCTTTAGATCCACACAACAACAACGGTAGTATCAGAGTCTTGTAGAGTGTGAGTTTGGTGGCATTGCTTTTGAGTTGCTTACTCAGACCATAGTAGCATCTACCTCGGATTTCAAAACTGATGTTATTAGTTTTTTCTATAGCGGTACCGAGGTATATAAAATCGTTTAGTACCTCGAAGCTGTAGTTCTTAAGTTCCACAGTTGGTTCGAGTCTACTGGACGTCTTGCGCGTTGATACCATCAGCTTGGTCTTTTCGCCATTTACTGTCAGACCCACTTTGGCAGACTCCTTCTCAATTTGTTCAAAGGGGGCTGTTACCGCTCTCAATGTTCGACCCATTATGTTGATGACATCGGCGTAGGCGAGTAAGATGTGTTGTTTGGTGTGCAGAATGCCATTTCTGTTCACCTTTGCCTCTCATATGACCTTTTCTAGTAGGATGTTAAAAAGAACACACTGTCACACTGTCTGAATCCTTGTTCGGTATTAAAAGGCTCCGATAGGTCATTTCCGACTTTAAATGCTGACCTTGTGCAACTTAAAGTTATCCTGCATAGGCGTATTAATTTTGCAAGAATTCCGAACGCAGACGTGGCTTTAAATACCTCTGAACGGATAAGGCTGTCGAATGCGGCTTTATAGTCGACGAATAGGTGGAATGTCTGGATGTGGTTTTCGTGAAACTTTTTCAGAATTTGGCGCAGTGTGAAAATCTGGTCAATGGTGGATTTGTTAGGTCTGAAGCCGCATCGGTATGGCCAAATAATGTCATTGATCATTGGCTTCAGTCGTTCACACAGCACGCTAGATAGCACTTTATATGCTATGGGATGGGTAGACTTATTCCTCTATAGTTGGTCTTGTCTCCTTTTTTGTGTACAGGACACAGGATGCTGTGGTTCCAATCATTGGGCATGCATTCCTCTAGCCAAATTGTACGGATCAGCTGGTGCATGCTCCTTACCAGCATCTGGCCACCAGTCTTGAATAGTTCGTCTGGTAAACCCTCCGCTCCTGCTGCTTTATTGTTCTTGAGCCGATTAATTTCTTTTATGACCTCATCTAGGTGGTATACACTCTATACCATCATCTCTTATTGGTTCTGGGGTATCTTCTTCATCATCACTGTTTGATACTAGAAGCTTTTCAAAATGCTCCTTCCAGATCCTCAACACGCTGTCTGTATCTGTCACCAGGTTTCGTCCTTCATCTCTTTGCCTGCACCAAAGCCTTCGGTTTGGTGTTTTACTCGTTGGTAAAATTTCCGGATTTCATTCCGACTCCTGTACATCTCGATTTTCTCCCGTCCACGTTTTTTTTGTGCTTTCTTATTTTTTTTTAAAAAAATACGTTTCTCATTTCTCCCGATAATTCTCCCTCGCATTACGTGTTGCTATTGACTGCAGGGTTGCCCTATACTCTGCGTTTTTCTCATCAGTAGCATTACAACACTCCTGATCGTACCATGGGTTTCTTGGCGGTGGTCTTTGGTAGCCAAGTGTTGTATTTGCTTCAGTGTCGATGGAGTGGACAATTCTTTACCATGGTGCTTCTATATTATTATCGCGACAAGGGGTGCTTTCGTCAAGCAGGTGGATAAGTTGAGCGGAGTAGGCTTCTGCTACCTGTTGCGTTTGCAGCTTTTCGACGTCGAGTTTCCATGTTGCATTAGATCGCACCTTTGCTGCTACATTAAGACGAGTGCGAACTTTCGCTGCTGCAAGGTAGTGGCCCGAATTTATATTCGCTCCTCTGATCGATCGAACATCTAACACACTGGATGAATGCCTTCCGTCTATCACAACATAATCGATTTGATTTCACGTTTATTGATAGGGAGATATCCAGGAGGCTTTGTGTATATCGAGATACTGGAATTTGGTGCTGCTAATTAACATGTGTTTTTGCTGCCGCGAATTCAATCAACCTCATGCCGTTGTCTGAAGTTTCTTCTTGGAGGCTGAATTTTCCGACGGTGGGGCCAAAAAACGGTACAAAAAGTACTAAATATGGTATTATATGTATTTGGCGAACCGGAAGAGCTAGAACTCTGAAATTTGGATTGAGGGTCACTAATGGAGTATAGAATTGATGTAGAAATTCGAACTGTAAGTATCCGAAAAGTACTAAAATGTACAAAATTTAGTACAATTTCGTAGCAGGATTCAGTTCATGAAATTAATGCTTATGGGTACCAAATGGTACTAATTTTTTAGTGGACCGATGGAGCTGTAAACCCGATATTTGAAGTTAGGATCACTGTTGGGGTGTGAGATTGAGATATGTAGGAAGTTTTCGAAAATTGTACTAATGTGTACTAAATTTGGTACAATTTAAATTATGTTTTAAGCGATAGATTTGGAATCCTGAAACATGGATTTAGGATCACTGTGAGGGTGCAGGTTTGGGTTAAGTAGGACGTTTTGGAAATTCGTACTACTGTGTACTGAATTTGGTACAATTTGAATTGTTGGTGAACCAATAGAGTGAGAATCCTGAAATTTGAATTTGGAATCATTGTGGGGGTGTAGGATCGGGGTATGCAAGAAGTTTTGTTGGATAGTTGAGGTGGGTACTTATGGAAATGATGTGTACTAAATTTGGTAACATTTGGATTTGGGTGAGCGTTTAGAACTAGAGGCATGGAATTTGGTACTAAATAGTACTCAAATTTAATTTATTGTCGATATTAATGTATGGATTGCTTACTTGTTCTGACATATGTAGTTTTCTATGAAAATAAAATAATGTGTTAATACATGTTTAAATATTTCCCACATTCGCTAACGAAGTAGCGGGCATATGCTACTTCATTATATTTATCCAAGGAGACCTTCCTGCATATATACGAAGTGGAGTAGAATATCACATATTCGGTACTGGATCTTTGTAACTGATTTCAAAAATTCAAAAGCTAAACAACTTGTATCCCAGCAATTTGCATTAAAATGACCAATGACATTCAGGTTCCCATAATCAAAAATCAATTTAATCATAGTCAAAAGTCATGGATTTTTTAATAATAATAAATAATAATAACAAAAATTGTACAACTATATTACCTTCGATACGAAAAAATCGAACTGAATTAAAACATCATCATAATCATTAAATGCAGACTACAGAAAACCTTTAAATCTTAACCATACACTTTATCCATGGCTTGAGCGCCAGTGAAAAAAACATAAATCGTGTGACATAAAACATAAAAAATCGAATTATCGACCTGTGTCGAATCCCAAAAAGATGCGCTATGCTTGTTTATTTCTGGCCTCAAAATGTTTTATGGATATTCACGGCAGGCTTTAATGTTTTTCGCAAGTTTTTTTCCTTTCTGTTTCATTATAACCCTGTACCACCTTACAAAGGTATACCGAAATTTGCCGCCTTTTTTCGGTCACACAGTTAGTTGTCTGTCTGTGATGCCCGAGCCAGTAAGGGCCATCTCGAGGATTAATGTGGTCCTACACATTAAGCAAAGCTTAAAGTAGTCATGTATGTCTTAATTATTTCATAACAAAAAATAAAATAAACTACAAAAAGTTGGTCGTACGTTACACACATACATACTTACAAAAAAAAAAAATAAATAAATAATAAAAAAAAATGCAAGAAAACTGGCAAAACATAAATAAATTAATGATATGTATGTTACAGAGCATACCACATTTATATGCCATAACTACTCTCGGCACTGGTAAAATACTGTATTCTGTGGCGTTGCATGGCGTTCCGATAAAAAATGTAAAACATTAAAAATGAACATGAAAAATATTTGTTAATATGTGAATCCTTAAACTCTATTAGCTGACATAAACACAGCAGGTTGGAAATTTGTTTTAAAATACAAAACAAAAACGTGGAACATGGTAATGGAATGGGAAAACTAGATAAATAGTTTTGTCGGCCTAGTCGGAGTGAAGAAGATTTGTTAAGCTTGTTAACGTTAAGTTTGTGTTCTGGGATAGAGGTAATTAATGTCTGTAAAATACAAGTATATGGATATGAATGCTTGAATACCAATTTGAGGGTCATAGGGTAAACAGGTTCAAGTGACCTAGCAATGGTGATGGATATAAGTTGGGTTAAAAACTCCCAAAGATTTGCGATATTAAAAAATTATTTCAAACGCAATATTAAATGGACTGGTGTACATATTTTACACTCCACAGTAAGAGGAACATAAATTGTAACTTTTGGGATTCTTACTTACTTAGCTGGCTTGTAAAAGAACGGTTGTTCCATAAGCCGCTCTTAAAAAAATTTCCAAGCGCGTCGGTCTTGTGCGCGAGTCCACCAATTTGGAATACCACGTTCCAAGATGTTGCTTTCTACTTGGTCTTTCCATCTAATTAGTGGCCTTCCCCTTCAGTAGGCTCTTTTGTATATGCCTTTTGAGCTGGGGCATTTTCATTCATCCGCACAACATGGCCTAGCCCCGTAGTCGCTGCAGCTCAATAAATTGTATAAATTGTAAAGCTCGTGGTTCATTCGAAGCCGATATTTACCGTCGACGCAGATCAGCCCGTAGATCTTTGGACAATTTTTCTCTCAAACACCTCAAGAGCTGCCTCATCTGATTGCGCAAGTACCCATGCTTCTGATTCATATAATAGCACGGGTGGTATCAGCGTCTTGTAAAGTGTGAGTTTGTTTCTAAACTGCTTACTTAGACCATAGTAGCATCTGTTGGCCATCACAATCCTTCTCCGAATTTCAAAACTGATGTCATTCGTTTTATTTATGGCGGTACCAAGGTATATAAAGTCTTTAACTACCTCGAAACTGTAGTTCTCAAGTTCCACAGTTGGTCCGAGTCTACTGGACGTCTTGCGCGTTGATACCACCAGCTTGGTATTCTCGCCGTTTACTGCCAGACCCACTTTGACAGACTCCATTTCAATTTGTTCAAAGGTGGCTGTTACCGCTCGCAATGTTCGACCCATTATATCGATGTCATCGGCGTAGGCGAGTAACATGTGTGGTTTGGTGTACAGAGTGCCATTTCTGTTCACCTTTGCATCTCGTATGACCTTTCTCAGCAGGATGTTAAAAAGATCACACGACAAACTGTCACCTTGTCTGAATCCTCGTTTGGTATTGAAGGGCTCCAATAGGTCCTTTTCTACTTTAACTGCTGACCTTGTTCCACTTAAAGTTATCCTGCATAGGCGTATTAATTTTGCAGGAATGCCGAACGCAGACATGGCTTTAAACACCTCTGAACGGATAGGGCTGTCGAATGTGGCTTTATAGTCGACGTATAAAGTCGGCGTATATTTGTCGATGTGTTTTTCGTGGGTCTTTTCCAGGATTTGGCGCAGGGTGAAAATCTGGCCAATGGTGGATTTGCCAGGTCTGAAGCCGCATTGGTATGGTCCGATGATGTCATTGACCATTGGCTTCAATCGTTCACACAGCACACTGGGTAGCACTTTATATGCGATGGGAAGGAGGCTTATTCCTCTATAGTTGGCACATATCGTCTTGTCTCCTTTTTTGTGCACGGGACACAGGATGCTGAGGTTTCAATCATTGGGCATGCATTCATCTAGCCACATTGTGCTAATCAACTGGTGCATGCTCCTGACCAGCATCTGGCCACCAGTCTTGAATAGTTCGGCTGGTAACCTATCGGCTCCTGCTGCTTTGTTGTTTTTGAACCGATTAATTGCTTTTATGACCTCATCTTGGCTAGGTGGTATACAGTCTATACCATCATCTCTTATTGGTTCTGGGGTATCTTCTTCATCGCCACTGTTTGATACTAGAAGCTTTTCGAAATGCTCCTTCCAGGTCCTCAGCACGCTGTCTGTATCTGTCGTCAGGTTTCCTTCTTCATCTCTACAGGAGGATGTGTCTGCATCAAAGCCTTCGGTTTAGTGTTTTACTCGTTGGTAAAATTTTCGGACTTTATCTGACTCCTGTACATCTCGATTTGTTCACGCTCACGTGTTTCTTGTTCTTTCTTCTTTTTCGGAAAACACGCTTCTCCTCTCTTCTTTTCTCCCGATTTCTCCGAATTCTCCATCACATTACGTGTTGCTACTGTCTGCATGGTTGCCCTATACGCTGCGTTTTTCACATCAGTAGTATTACAACATTCCTGATCGCACCATTTTGGTTATTGATGGTGGTTTTTGGTAAGTGTTGCTTTTGTAGGGAGTGTGCAATTCTTTGCATTGTGCTTCTATACAAGTATCGGGACAAGAAGTGCTTTCTTCAAGCAGATGGGTAAGTTGAGCGGAGTAGGCCTCGGCTACCTCTGGTGTTTGCAGCTTTTCGACGTCGAGTTTCCGTGTTGTGTTAGATCGCACCTTTGTTGCTACATTAAGACGGGTGCGTACCTTGGCTGCCACAAGGTAATGGTCCTAATCGATATTCGCTCCTCGGATCGATCGGACGTTTAAAACACTGGATGAATGCCTTCCGTCTATCACAACATGATCAATTTGATTTGTCATTACTTGATCAGGAGAGATCCAGGTGGCCTTGTGTATATCGAGATGCTTGAATCTGGTGCTGCTAACTACCATGTTTTTTGCTGCCGCGAAGTCAATCAACCCCATGCCGTTGTCGGATGTTTCTTCATGAAGGCTGAATTTTCCGACGGTGGGGCCAAAGATATTTTCCCTTCCGATTTTTGCATTAAAATCTTCTAGCAGAATTTTAATGTCATGGCCAGGGCAACGGTCATTTGCTGTTTCTAGGCGCTCGTAAAATATGTACAGACCAAAGACATATTTTACGAGCGCCTAGAAACAGCATATGACCGTTGCCCTGGCCAGGCCCCAGGCCATCATCTTTATCTTCGGTCGGGGCATGGGCGCCAATGAGACTGATGTAAAAGGCAATTCGCTCATATACTGGAGTGAATCTGGAGTCAAGGTCTTTTATTCTCCTGTTAACCATGAATCCGCAACCAAATTCATGTCTCGTTTCATGGCAGCTATAATACAGGGCGTAATCGTCTGATTTACTTACGCCTGTCCCTTTCCATCACATTTCCTGTAAGGCAATAATATCGGCTTTGTACTTCTTGAGTATATCCGCCAAAGTGAACACTGCGCCTGTTCACGTTGTACGCACATTCCAAGTGCAGATTCGCAGATCGTGGTCCTTTATACATTTGTGGGGGTCGCCAACATTAGGGGTGTTTGGTTTTCTTTTTCTTAGCTTTTTCATAGTAGGTTGGATTTTCCGAGAGTGGGCAACTAACCCGACGCCTCAACTCATTTTTTTATAGTTCTCACTATTTCATCAGGTGATGAGAATAGCTCCCCAGGTGGCACCGCGGGGAGGTCTGTGTCCACAATTAAGATGAAAGAGGGAACAAGATAAGCCTGGACTTCGCCATGTTAAAGCCAATCAGAGCCGTTGCTTGGTATCTATCATCCCCTACGCCACACCTCTTGGGATTCTGTAAATATAAAAAAAAAACGATTAAAACGCCAAATCGAACAACGATGCCTTTCTACTGGCATCGATTTCCGCTATAAAATTTAAAAAAATATGCCAAATATACAAGTATCCTCCGGAATATTGTATCATTTCAATACAAAAATAACAGTAAACATATATATTTAATTCAACACCCCATACATACATATATATGACTACTTCTTTTACATTACTCCTCCCCAATTGCATTGTAACATCGAAATATACATTTCCAACCAAACAATCGAAACTGTGTATTGTAGTCACGCAATAAATGTTAAAATCAATTAGTGTATTGATTAATTTTTGTAACAGCCACGAAAAAAATCGGAATCTCCCCCCAATATTTTCTCTTGGCGAAAGAAAAACAAAAAATATCAACATGTTCCATACAACAGACATGATACGATAAATTCTTGAAGGGGGTAAAAAATAAGATTTATATATTCGCTTTGAAAATATATTGTGTAAAGAAATCGTTGAGACTTACATACTCCAATTATGTCTGCGGTATTTGTAAGAAAAACAAAAAAAACTACGATCGAAGAAATCATAAATCAAGTTATCCGCTCCACTCCGTTTTTGTGTTCAATTGAAAATTAATACAATTTGCATTATTAATTGCTAAATATCAACGGAAGCGATACTAAGAGGTGTGTTCAACATTGTTGTTTGATTTCTACGATTTATTGCTGACAGTTTTCGTATTTTTTTCGGGAAAACGGTTATTTATTTATTATTTCGTTGAAGAGATTACTGTTAATTTCATTATTGTATAATTGAATGGTATTTTATAGTTGCCAGAGGGGGAAAAATTTAACAATACTGGGATTGTTGTCATTGTGTGAATATTAAAACTGAAGGATGCTGGTGAAACTTTTTTGAATTTGCTTGGATTTAAAATATTGATGGTCTTTTATGAGGCCTGGATTTTTTGTAAAAGGGTATCTAAATAGGCGTCGATTTTCTTAAAAATATTTTTAGGGAGCCTCTAAATAGGCATGGATTTTTTAAAAATATGTTTTGCTGTTTTTTTTTCTTTAATATTTTATAGTAGGAGCGGTTTTCCGAGTGTGGGCAACTAACCCGACGCCTCAACCAATTTTTAATAGTTCTAATGGGTGAATTCGCGGCACATATTAGCTCACTATTTCAACGGGTGATGAAAATAGCTAGCCCAGGTGACACCGCGGGGAGGTCACTGGCCACAATTGAGATGAAAGAGGGACCAAGATAAGCCTGGACTTCGCCATGTTAAAGCCAATCACAGCCGTTGCTTGGTATCTAGTGTCTCCTACGCCACCCAAAGACCACCATCAAGAAATCCGTGGTACGATCAGGAGTGTCGTAATGCTACTGATATGAAAAACGCAGCGTATAGGGCAATCCTGCAGACAGTAGCAATACATAATGTGATGGAGAATTATCGGGAGAAAAGGAGAGAGGAGAAACATTTTTTCAGAGAAAAGAAGAAAGAACAAGAAAAACGTGAGCGTGAGCAAATCGAGAGGTACAGTAGTCAGAATGAAGTCAGGAAATTTTACCAATAAGTAAAACATCAAACCGAAGGTTTTGGTGCAGGCACATCCTCCTGTAGAGATAAAGAAGATAACCTGGTGACAGATACAGTCACCGTGTTGAGGGTCTGGAAGGAGCATTTTGAAAAGCTACTAGTATCAAATAGTGGCGATGAAGAAGATACCCCAGAACCAATAAGAGATGATGGTATAGAGTGTATACCACCTAGCCAAGATGAAGTCACAATAGCAATCAATTGGCTGAAGAATAATAAAGCAGCAGGAGCCGATGAATTACCAGCCGAACTATTCAAGACTAGTGGTCATATGTTGGTCAGGAGCAGGAGATGAATGCATGTTCAATGATTGGACCCTCAGCAACCTGTGTCCAGTGCACAAAAAAGGGTGACAAGACGATATGTGCCAATATAGAGGAATAAGTCTCCTTCCCATCGCATATAAAGTGCTATCCAGTGTGCTGTGTGAACGATTGAAGCCAATAGTCAATGACATCATTGGACCATACCAAAGCGGCTTCAGGCCTGGCAAATCCACCCGGTAGTACAAAATGAAAAAATTCGCTGTTGGAAGCATATATTTACTGTTAAAAAAATTCCCGCCAGACCAAACTCACACTTTACAAAACACTGATACTACTCGTGCTGTTATACGGATCTGAAGCATGGGTACTTGCGCAAGCAGATGAGGCAGCTCTTGGGGTGTTTGAAAGAAAAATTATCCGAAAGTTCTACGGGCCGATTTGCGTCGACGGTGAATATCGTCGAATGAACCTCGAGCTTTACAATTTATACGCGGACATCGATATAGTCAGTCGTAGTCTCTGCAGCTCACTGTTGTGCGAATGAATGAGAATGCCCCAACTCAAAAGGCATATGAAGGCGAGCCTACTGATGGTTCCCGTAGAAGGGGAAGACCACGAATCAGATGAAAAGACCAAGTAGAAAATAACATCTTGGAACGTGGTCTTTCAAATTGGCGAAGAAGCGCACAAGACCGACGCGCTTGGAAATCTTTTTATACCATACCGTTGTAACGGGCAAAAGGAAACGAGATAGACACATGGTTCCTTTTGAGAATATGCATAGAATCACTTTCTAAGTCGATTTATGCATGTCCGTCTGTCTGTCTGTGTATGTTAAATTGTAAACAAAGTACAGGTCGCATTTATGATCCGAATTGGATGAAATTTGGCATAAGTCACTTATTCGGCCCAAGGACGAACCCTATTGAAATTGGGAAAAATCGGTTCAGATTTAGATATAGCTCCCATATATTTTTTCGTCCGATTTTATGTATATGGAGCACTAAGGTCCCTATATATCCTTCAATTTGCACGAAATTTGGCACAGGGTACTGAATTATGTCTATAAAGATGTGTGTTAAATTTCGTGAAAATCGGTTCAGATTTAGATATAGCTCCCATATTTATTGTCATCCGATTTTAGGTAAATAGTGCACCCAAGTCCCTATATATCCTTCGATTTGCACAAAATTCGGCACAGGGTACTGAATTAAGTCTAAAACGATGTGTGTTAAATTTCGTGAAAATCGATTCAGATCATCGATTCATCTGATTTTATGTAAATGGTGCACCAAAGTCCCTATATAACCTTCGATTTGCACGAAATTTGGATTTATAAGTATTTGGATTTATAAGTAAATGGAGAACTCAAAATGTGACCGAATGCACAAAACATACTAAAATAAGTGTGACCTAACATGTGACAATTTTCGATGAAATCGGTTTAGATTTCGATATTTTGCTTTAAATGTATTTACATAATTTTGTCCCATTGTAAGAAGCAACTCTATATCTGACCAAAATTTATTATAGGTTGCAGAATTACATGTTTAATTTCAATCGATATGTTGAATATACCCATAGTGGTGAAGGGTATCATATAGTCGGCCCCGTCCGACTTTAGTATTTCCTTACTGGTTTAAATTCGGCTTATGGAACAACCGTTCTGTAACAAGCCAGCTAAGTAAGTAAGTTTTGCTGGTCTATCAATAGTCGAGATTTTTTAAAAATATTTGGGCGGGTCTCTATAAAAGGCGTGGATTTTTTAAAAATATTTGTATACGTTCTCTCAATAGTTGTGGATTTTTTTAAAATATTTTTAGAGTGTCTCTCAACAGGCTTGGATTTTTTAAAAATACATTTATTTTTAATTATTTTAATTAATGCATATTTCTGTTATTTTTCAGGAGGTTACATCAACTCTGTCAACAAAAATCGTTCCCAGTGAAATCATGTAAGTTGAAGAAATGTTACTTACTCCGGATTTTTATACCATTTTTTTATTATTTAAATTTTCTATACAAAATACGCCAGTCCTTAGTTTACGTTATTACGCCAAGTTTGTGTCTTAAGTCTTTCGTTTTAAAATCACAATGCCCAATTTCGCGAAAATTTGTATGTGTAACAATTTGTATGTGTTTATTATACACTTTAAAAACAATTTATCTATCAATCTGTTCCGCTGAAAACTAAGACGTTTAAATTAAAACCACAAAATTTCTAAACCGCAGACATTCGATTTGAAATTCGCCTACCAAAACAAATCAACGCACCAAAAATTAGTATAAAAAATAAATGTAAAAAATGCCCTAAACCACTAAATGAGGACACACTCGTTCCAGCTTCGTATGAAATATATGCATTAAAAACAAAACAACTAATGCAAAACGGATGCGTAACATTTGAAAACATTAATTTCGTTTTTCTTGATTTTTTGGTAGCAAATATCCATCTTCGTGTATTTTGCATCTAAAAACCACTAATGACAGCCTTTAACAGACAATGAATGAGTGAGTGCCCAACATCACATCTGATTAGAACGTGTTACTTTTTTAACGCGAATCCATTCATCTTCCAATCTAACCTTTTTTGGAGGATAAATTAGGTTTAAGGTTTTAAGCCAGATGTAGTTTTTTTCTTTCATTTGGCGTAAAAGTGAAAATTTCTATAATTTAGACAAAAGCAAATAAAGAGGATGGTCAAACGGCAGTAGCGGCCGCAACAACATTGAATTTGTAGATTATGCTTCAGATCCTCTGTGCATACATAAAAGCATGCAAATTATTTATGATCTGTCTGTGAATGTTGTTTTAAACTTAAATAAAAACCTAAAATTATCACTGTGGCCCGCTAAATTAGAGTTGGGTTATACGAGGTTCAGATGGTAGTATGAGAATTTTTTAAAACTATTTTTAGAGGGCCTCTATACAGGCTTGGATTTGTTAAAACTATTTTTAGAGGGTAAAAAACTATTTTTAGAGAGTAAAAAAATATTTTTAGAGGGTCTCTATACAGGCTTGGATTTTTTTAAGCCGTAGAGTTTTCAAAAAAAATTTAGAGGGTCTCTATACAGGCGTGGATTTTTTAGGCCGTAGATTTTTCAAAAAAAATTAGATGGTCTCTGTACAGGCGTGGATTTTTTAAAGGGCGTAGATTTATCAAAAAAAAAAAAAAAAAATAGAGGGTATCTATACAGGCGTGGTTTTTTTAAAGGGCGTAGATTTATCACAAAAAAAATAGAGGGTATCTATACAGGCGTAAAGGGCATAGATTTAAAAAAAAAAAAGTTTATTTTACAAGCGTGGATTTTTTAAAGGGCGTAGATTTTTCAAAAAAAGTTTATTTTGCAAGCGTGGATTTTTTAAAGGGCGTAGATTTAAAAAAAAAGTTTATTTTACAAGTGTAGATTTTTTAAAGGGCGTAGATTTTTCAAGAAAATTTTATTTTACAAGCGTGGATTTTTTAAAGGGCGTAGATTTTTTTACCCTTCACCACACTGTGGTACAGGGTATTATGTCTTTGTGTATATGTTTGTAACAGGCAAAAGGAAACGAGATAGACACATGGTTCCTTTTGAGAATATGTATAGAATCACTTTCTGAGTCGATTTATGCATGTCCGTCAGTCTGTCCGCATTTATGATCCGATTTGGATAAAATTTGGCACAGCTCACTTCTTTGGCTCAAGGACGAACCCTATTGAAACTGAAGAAAATCGGGTCAGATACAGCGTACTGAATTAAGTTTAGAAAGATGTGTGTTTAATTTCGTAAAAATCGGTACAAAATTTTATATAACTCATATATATATTTTCGTCCGATTTTATGTAAATAGTGCATCAAAGACCCTACATATCCTTCGATTTGCACGAAATTTGGCATAACATACTGAATTGAGCCTAGAATGACGTCTGCCAAGTTTCGTGAAAATCGGTTCAGATTTAGATATAGCTTCCATACATATTTTTGTCCGATTTAAGGTAAATGGTGCACCAAAGTCCCTATATATCTCTCGATTTGCACGAAATTTAGCACAGCGTAATGAATTAGGGCTAGAATGATGTGTGTTAAGTTTCGTGAAAATCGGTTCAGATATAGATATAGCTCCCATATATATTTTCATCCGATTTTATGTTAATTGTGCGCCAAAGCCCCTATATATATTTCGATTTGCACGAAATTTGGCACAGCGTACTGAATTAGGTCTAGAATGATGTGTGTTAAGTTTCCTGAAAATCGGTCCAGATTTAGATATAGCTCCCATATATAATTTCGTCCGATATATAAATGGTTCACCAAAGACCCGAAGGTAGGCCGATTGACAAAAAATTTGGCACAGCGAACTGAAGTAAATATAACCTAGCTTGAAGCAACCCTGTATCTGACCAAATGAAAAATATAGTATAGGTTGCAGAATAACATGTTTATGGACCCATTTTCATGTCAATAGTCCTTCAAAAATTCGAAGTGTGTTAGGATTCATCTGTTGAATATATCCACAGTGGTGAAGGGTATCATATAGTCGGCCCGTCCGACTTTACTACTTTCCTTACCGGTTTTAAATAGATTTTTAGAGAGTCTCTACACAGGATCTATATTCAGGGGTGCTTTTTTTAATATTTTTAGAGGGTCTCTACACAGGATCTAAATTCAGGCGTGGCTTTTTTAAAATTATTTTTTCAGGAAATATATTCATGGCGTGGCATTTTTAAAAATATTTTTAGTGGGTCTCTACACAGGATCTACATTCAGGTGTGGCTTTTTTAAAAATATTTTTTTTGGAGGTCTACCAAAGGTCTACAGAAGGCGTGGATTTTTTAAAAATATTTTTAGAGGGTCTCTGCACAGGGTCTATATTCAGGCGTGGCTTTTAAATTATTTTTTCAGGATCTATATTCAGGCGTGGTTTTTTTAAAAATATTTTTAGTGGGATCTATATTCAGGATCTATATTCAGTCGTGGCTTTTTTAATTTTTTTTCAGGATCTATATTCAGGCGTGGCTTTTTTAAAAATATTTTTAGAGGGTCTCTACACAGGATGTATATTCAGGCGTGGCTTTATTTAAATTATTTTTTCCTGACATATATTCCGGCGTGGCTTTTTTTAAAATTATTTATTCAGGATGTATATTCAGGCATGGGTGTTGTAATAATATTTTAAAGGGTATCCATACAAACAACTTAGTTCGAAGCCTAGCTCAACCGACCCTCGTTACAAATTGTAAAACAAATTGGCGCTTGCACAAAAGTAAATACTTCACATAATTTTTGTTGAAGAAGAATTGTTTTTTTCGTTTTGTGTTTTGTGTACCGCCCGTCCTTAAGTACGAACGTACGAAGAAAAATAATAAAGGATGGTTAAAACAAATACTTTAAACAAGGTAATATTGAATTCCCAGTGCTACCATAACAAGGTAGTCGTAGTAACAATTTGCCATTTGCGGCTGGGTGACTACAAGTCTCATTCAGGCCCTTTTGTGGTGGTGTGATGGTGGCTCTTGCCATGGCCGGTGGGGCTAAGAGCTGTTATTTGTTTTGTGTTTTTTTCTTGTTTATTCTTTTGTTGTTGTCGTTTGGTTGGTGAGCTTGAAGAGCACCTTGTTATAGTGTTAATAGTAGCAAGTGTTGTTTTAGCCACTTGTGGCGTCAAGTTTTGCATCTCGTTGCTGTTACTTGATTATATACTTTAATATGCATGCGAACGGCCCCATAAGCCGCTTAGCCCTTCGTCTCACTTCCTTGGTCAAGCTACTCTACTCTGGGTTCCAAAACTACTAAGGAAGCTGACCAAAATGAGGAAAAAACAGCCCTTTTAAGTGGGTTGTTACTACCATTTGCAATTTTCTTGGTCGAAAACTAGCAACGCCGCTACCGCTGATATTGATGATGATGGCCTTAGCAAGGCTTCGGCAGGACCGATGGATGGCTGCATTTAACAGTTCATTAAAATCATCATGTGTGAGTAGCATTGCTGCTGCATTGTTTTTGTTGGTGGATCTTTTGGCTGGTGTTCGGCGATGGTGTTACTGGTCATCGTGTTAAAACAAACACGTTGTGTATTAACTTTCGCCCTTGCTTCATTGTTTGTTTGTTTGTTTAACGCGAAAGTTTCCAACAAACGGCCCCGCCCACATGCAGAGGCCGCCAAAAATGTTATTACCGATATAAATCACATTCATTCCGCAACCAGATTCGACCATATTCTGGCTTCTGGTAGTAGTTCATCATCGGCCACAGTACCACTACCAGCCCCAGCCATGATCATCAAATCTGTAAATCATACCCTGACTGACCATTGTTAAAACGGAGCATTTTGGTAGCAAAATTTTGCTTTATCTCAACTTGATAAATTCCAAAATTTACAACACCCATACATGCAAACACGTGAATACATACCTACACACGCTGATATGTATGCATATTCGTGTAATGGCCCCTTTGGCATAACAAGATATGCCAGATTCTTTGAATTTGTTAAGATTGCATTATGATATGTTGAATTTATTTAGCGTTAATATTAACAACGGAATATTCGCAAGTCTGTCCAAGCGTCGAACCTGACGCCCAACCTTATCGCCAACAAACAGTAGTTGTTAAATGATAAATTTTGTTTTGTTCATTCACAAGTTTTTTGCTTTATCGTGTGTGTGTGTTTCTGTGGTTATCTTGTTAAAAGTTTTCGTTCAATTTACATTGATCGAAGTTTCGATTGTTGCAGTAATTATCTGTAATGGAGGACAAACAAGCTCAAGTAGGCTGGTATAAGTGGGTTGACACATTACACTCGAAATAAGTGTGAAATACTCGTATCAGTTGGAATGCGATTTGGATAAGGCATTCTTGTAAAGAATATTTTCCAATGGAATATGCCTAACACCTCTTAGAGGCCAGGATTAAGAGTTAATGTTCCCAATTCAAATAAAATTTCTTATATCTTCTATAGGAAATTCTGATGAAACTCTTTTAGTAAATTAAATTTTCGCGGTTGTAAAGTGTTGCATACCTTTAGGAGCCAAATTTAAAGATTCCAATTGGAAAAGTAATGCCAAAATGAAACACAATTGGAATTTGTTGGGTGGAATGAAAACTAGTGGAAATTATCATTTATCCGATTCGACAGAACATTCTTGCCTTTCGCCAACAGAAAAGCTTTATATAAAGGATAATTTTTTAAAAACAATAGGAAAAAATAAACATACAATTCAGAAAAGGTATGAAATCTAGTTTGAATAGGTATTACGGCCCATATAATTTAATGTTTGAAAGTTATTTCATACCTAGATTATTTCATATTGACCGGGACTGCGCCTCAAGTGGTCCACCCGGTTAGTATAATTTTTGGCATACTATTTCCAACATTTCAGAAGTTATATCACAAATAAAATCTTTAATATAGTCTCCCAATGTGTCAATTGAAGCGGGCTTGTCTATATATACCAGTGTTGCCGTTTTGACATTTCTAACAAAATTCTGTCCGAATAGCAAATATATTAGGTTGGGGAAAAATAAATTCATTATTTTTATATGAACTACAGGACTGCTTCGGAATGTCCAATTTGGGCCAAATATGCATCGTTTTGTTGTATGATTTGTTGCCTTTTTAAAGGTAACTTAATAATGCCTCTCTCATTAAAGTCCTGCTCTCTATTTGCAAAAAACTCTAGTAGTCGATTTTCACAATTCTCTATAGAAACTTTTTATCATTAAAGACATTTTGCAATGTAAGGAAGGATGTATGGCGGATGCATTAAAACTTTCCAACCAAGCTCCCAAAGTTTCTGGCATCTGTGACCTAGCGTTGTCCTGGTGGAACACGACTCTCTCCTGTTGGCCAATTCTGGCCGATTCTGGTCAATTGTAAATGGTTTAAAACAATTTTATTGTCGATTTTTAGCTCCTGGGCGATGTCTCCATTCCTCATTTCTGCGATGCGAGGTGCATCTTTAACATCAAAAATTCCTGAACGAAATCTACGAAACCAAAATTGCAAGTAGTTGGCTGTTACAGTATCGGAACCATAAACACCATTCACAATTTTAGCCGCTTGACTTGCATTTTCGCCTTTGCCAAAGAAAAACTGTACCGAATTTCCTCTTTGTTCACTTTCATTTTTAACACCCTGTAAGTCACAACTGAATGCAAAAAACAAAAAAATAGCAAAATATTTTTTTACTGCGAAATGTCACCCTCCCAACGAGCATAAATCTGAAATTGTTTAATTGATACTTTGCGGGAAATCTATCAGCTATCTGCCGAAAAAATAATGTATCCCTTTTTCTCCAAACTAATATCTTCAATTTGGTCCGATGGTTAGCCATTCAGTCCATTTTCGTGCTAATAATTTTGGAGAATTCCATTTAAATTTTCAATGTTGGTTCGAAAAAAAATTTCGAACGTCAACACTGATACAAAATATAATATAAAGGCTTCAATGCAGCATCTACAAAAAATTATCAAAATTGCAGCATATACAAGATATTATTTGATAGTCCTATAGACAAGTAATCATATTTAAACATTACAAAGTGGATGTAATTTGTCTTCCGGGATCACTGTTCTTACATTGTTAGTTTCCACACAAAAGCCATGCGCCATTCTCAGTATGTTCAAGGTCTTAGCCCAGTTTGTCAAATTGAGTGACTACAGTTTGGTATATTCCGATTATAGGGATTTTGAATGTCCATTTGGCATATGCCTTTTTTGCATCCTCGAATCTCTACATCATAATTTTTTACCAAAAATTATATAGAATTATAAGGTCATTCGATAAAAAATCCCACGCTCATCGTTTGTAAATTTATTTTTATCTCTGATGAAATTGAATCCAATTTTTAAACGTATCAATTTTGTCATTCCGTGTGTAAATAATCGAAATATCGATTTCCTGTCCTATAAAGCCATATTCGCCAAAAAACGTAACCCTAAAATTTGAAAATTTACAGTAGAAGTTTTCTTTTAATAAATTCAGATTTATTAAAGGCTATTATTTTGAAATTTAGAACTATAGTTTAAAACAAAACTAGTTTATAACAAAGCTATAGTTCTAAACTTCAAAATAATAGCTTTATTAAATCCGAATTTATTAAAAGAAACCTTCTACTGCAAAATTTCAAATTTGAGGGTTACGCTTTTTTGGCGAATAACACATCCAAAACGATTCGCAAAAAATATACCATGGAAGCAATTGTTGGTGTGTGGATTAATTATATTCTTGATCAGAGTAAAATTCTAAGGCGAACAACCCATGTCCGACCGTCTGCAAGCAGGTCAAGTTCGAAGATGGCCGTATGCTGGAATTATTTTTTGGTCTCTTCCGTTTAAAAATTATAAGTATTGATGTACTTTTTCGGGTAGCCCCCATATGTCGGTACCCCAAAAATGTCGGTTGTCCTAATATTTGGGGTAGTCCCCATAGTGATCTTGAAATATTTTGACAAGTTTTCCGATCGGATTGCTTGTAATATGATACGTTGGATTCTAATTGTGTTCAAATCCTCCCACCAAAAATTATCAACATTGGATACATTTTTGGGGCGAGGTTATTAACCAAATTCGATGTAATTTGGCACTTTAAATTCCTATTACGTAACAAATCCCCCTGTCAAAAATTATTAATATTCGTCCCTTTATTGGTATAGTCCCGTATAACCTTTTTTTATTAATAGTTAACTGGTTAGTTGTCCCTATATGATCGTATTATACCATATTATGGGGGATATTCTGAACTTAAAATTGTTAGTTTATACCCTATAAAGAATGGAATTCTATGACGATTTAGGTATTTCCTTCCGTCTGTAAATTTATAGTTACCGTACTACCTTCGGAGGGTATAAAGGATGTCAGTTTCCTACCAGAGGTAAGTAATATTGCGTGTGCATTGTGGTTTGGAAAAGTCGCTGTGTAGGTCCACCTTTTAGTATATCCCTTAAATTATGATACTGCTTATTATTCATTACATCAGAACTCGCGACAGTATAATAAGTTCCTCGTGGTTTCCTATGTATAATTGGAAAACATTGTTTGAATATGTTCACATATTTGTAATATCTTCTATATAAAGGTGTGGTGGAGGGTATGAAAAGTTCGACCCGGCCAAAGTTAGCGAATTTTTTCACTTGTTAAATCTATTTGTAGGTCCCCACGTTTCTGATGCTATATTGTTTCAACTTTTTTTTTCAAAATTGAACACAAATTCTTAATAGGGTTAATAACTGGGATTTGATTTTGAACAGGGTGCGCAAAAAATCGCTCGCGAATGATACAAAATACATTCTTTTCGTCTTGTGCTCATTTTACGAATGAATTTATGGCGATAAATTCTTTACCAAACGACCATTCGCCAAGAATGTTCGCACACACATAACAAACGAGTGAGAGCATTTCGTTTGGTGGTTGCAATTCTTCCTGACATTCTCTCACGAATGAAAACAAACATCTCCGAATTCTCGCGAATGCTCAAAACACCAACAACAATAACAACAAACGTTCGTGAACTCAGTTGTTGTTGCACATGTGTTTTATTATTCCCCACACTTTCTGGTACTCACACATTAATTTGTTGTGTTTGTTTCCCTTTTTTTGATATTTTGTTTGTGGTTGTTTTTAACAGTGCTCGTAAGCATTCGCGAACATTTGTTTTTTGGGTTTTTTAAAAGAATGTTCAAAAAATGCTCGCGAACGAACGAATCGACAACCCTTGCAGCGAAATTTTATCGTTCGTGATTTTTTCGTACAATGCGAACATTCGCGAGAGATTGCAAATGCTTGTTCATTCACTGTAACATTTTCATTCGCGATAAATTGAAAATATTCGAATTTTCGCCCGTGAGCATTCGTGAGAAAATACGTATTTTAATCATTCTTCGCTCCCTGATTTTGAACACATTCGTATAAACAACTATTTTCCAGAAGTTATAGTCCCTAGTCTGGTACTTAAAAAAAGGTCGGTTTTGCTCATTAACGCCGCTAGAAAATGGTTTTCTGACATGATTCCGACTTTTAAATCCAAATTTCGGATGTAATTTCCAAAGTCAAACTTACAATCAGTTGCACGCCACTTACAGAAGGATCGTTGTGGATTTGTTGACGTAGGAAAAAACAGTACCTTCTTGATAACTTAGAATACTTTAAATTTCGTCTCGCTTTTTTAAATTTAAATTGTTTTTGTAACTGGATAAACAATATAAAATTTTTCGTCCTTCGTCTGAAATTTCACTTGCACAATGAAGTACTCGATGTTTAGCGATGATAGTCGACTCATGAAGCACATCATTCATGATGCCCGAAAATTATGAATTTAGGTGCGGGGTAACCTTTCTCTTTCGAACATTTGCTGCAGACGAATTATTTAATCGACAAAAATCATTACAATTGATCCACAGAGGTTAAACACAAAAAACACATTCTGGAGATCTTCTGAAAATGAAAAAAACTCGAAGGTTCCAACGATTTGTATCTGCAGAGGCATTTGACATTTGTTGAATGGCTGTACTAAGTAATTTTCAATACTTACATAGTACTTTTATGTACATGCATGTACCCATTCATGTTATGTTAATCTTTAGTTTGGACTAACATTTATATTTGAGTGTAAAAAAAGTTCGTAATACTTATTCATATTACATTTGCAATTGATTTTCCCTACGTCTACTTTTGATGAGTTTTGGTGTCGCTTATCCAGTTTACTTCCCTGAGACAATGTGTGACTTTTAACAGGCAACGTGTTACAATTATGTGATAAAACTTGTGCTCAGTTACGCTATCTCTACTCGTGGCATCTTAAAACTGAGAAGATGTGGTAGTAGCTGATGAAAAGACATCATTCATGGATGGTCGCAATCTCAATGACGATTAAATTTATCGTTCCTTCACCAAGTGTTCTTTTTCACTTTGTATCTGGATCTTCTGCTGTAAATATTTACAGACACCCATCAGTCAGTAAATAAATTCTGATTGAAAGATGTCTTCTTATTTTAAAAGTCAATAAACGTCGCGCATCCCTATATATTTTCAATCATTAAAATAAATGTTTATCGTTATTGGAGACAAAGCTGTTTGTCGTATATGACGAACCAAGAAAGAGATCATTATTTAGATTATCTTTCATCAATTTTGTAATTATTCAGAACATTAAAAACAATCAATTTGAAAATTCACTTCTCATAACTTCCGTGGACGGGTTTAAATGTAAAGTATTTAATTTTGTTGTTCGTTTGGGGTTATCTGAAATTGGAATTTTCAAAATTACATTTTAATTAAAGAAAATTGCCTTAAAATATGCTTTAATTTTTTATAATTTGTTTAGATAGCATCTACATTACGGTATTGCCAGATGTGTTTGTGAAGACTTTTAAAATCTGATTGGATTTTAATAGATGCCTGATTGGGAATGTAAAAATTCAAATTTCAAGAATAACAATTTGGAATATTTAGACAACAGGAATCTATCCGAAAGTGGACGAATATTGATAAATAGGGAGTTTTTCTACCCTAAGCGTGCCCAAATTATCAAATGGTAATTTCGGCTGGAACACGTGTTAAAAATCTTACAAATCCTTGAAAAAATAGTCTTTAAAAAATTCACGCTTATTGGTCTGATAGTCCTTGAAAAAAATATTCTTTAAAAAATCTATGCTTATTGGTCTGATAGGCCTTGAAAAAATATTCTTTAAAAAATCCACGCTTATTGTTCTGATATTCCTTGAAAAAATATTCTTTAAAAAATCCAAGCATATTGGTCTGATAGTCATTGAAAAAAATATTCTTTAAAAAATCCGCACTTACTGGCGTAGGAGTCCTTGAAAAAAATATTCTTTAAAAAATCCGCACTTACTGGCGTAGGAGTCCTTGAAAAAAATATTCTTTAAAAAATCCGCACTTACTGGCGTAAGAGTCTTTGAAAAAAATATTCTTTAAAAATAATATTCTTTATTCTTTTAAAAATATTCTTTAAAAAATCCACGCTTATTGGTCTGATAGTCCTTGAAAAAATATTCTTTAAAAAATCCACGCTTATTGGTCTGATAGTCCTTGAAAAAATATTCTTTAAAAAATCCACGCTTATTGGTCTGATAGTCCTTGAAAAAATATTCTTTAAAAAATCCACGCTTATTGGTCTGATAGTCCTTGAAAAAATATTCTTTAAAAAATCCACGCTTATTGGTCGGGAAGTCCATGACAAAATATTCTTTAAAAAATCCACTCTTATTGGTCTGATAGTCCTTGAAAAAATATTCTTTAAAAAATCCACGTTTATTGGTCGGGAAGTCCATGAAAAAAAAAATATTCTTTAAAAAATCCACGCTTATTGGTCGGGAAGTCCATGAAAAAATATTCTTTAAAAAATCCACTCTTATTGGTCTGACAGTCCTTGAAAAAATATTCTTTAAAAAATCCACGCTTATTGGTCGGGAAGTCCATGAAAAAATATTCTATAAAAAATCCACGCTTATTGGTCTGATAGTCCTTGAAAAAATATTATTTAAAAAATCCACGCTTATTGGTCTGATAGTCCTTGAAAAAATATTCTTTAAAAAATCCACGATTATTGGTCTGATGGTCCTTTTAAAAATATTCTTTAAAAAATCCACGATTATTGGTCTGATAGTCCTTGAAAAAATATTCTTTAAAAAATCCACGCTTATTGGTCGGATAGTAATTGAAAAAATATTCTTTAAAAAATTGGTCTGATAGTCCTTGAAAAAATATTTTTTAAAAATCCCAGCTTAAAGGTCTGTTTGGGCTTTTAAAAATATTCTTTAAAAAGTCCACGCTTATTGGTCTGATGGTTCCTACAAAAATTGTTCTTAAAGAATCCACGCCTATTGGTCTGATAGTCCTTGAAAAAATATTTTTTAAAAAATCCACGCTTATTGGTCTGATAGTACATGAAAAAATATTCTTTAAAAAATCCACGTTTATTGATCTGATGGTCCTTGAATAAAATATTCTTTAAAAAAATCCACGCTTATTGGTCTGAGAGTCCCTGAAAAAATATTCTTTAATAAATCTACGCCATTTGGTCTGATAGTCTTTGAAAAAATATTCTTTAAAAAATCCACGCTTATTGGTCTGATAGTCTTTGAAAAAAATATTATTTAAAAATCCACGCTTATTGGTCTGATAGTCTTTGAAAAAAATATTCTTTAAAAAATCCACCCTTTTTTCTGATAGTCCTTGAAAAAATATTCTTTGAAATAAAAAAACAAAACTGCATATATTTTATTTAAATTAACATAGAAAAAATATATATTTTTTATTTATAATTTTATTGTATTTATTTAACAGATACATAAGTATTTTTTTCTTTCAATATATAATATATATTATAAAAAATCAAATAATTAAAAAAAAAATACAAATATATATGCCAAATAATATAATGATGTTCAAATGGTAATAATAAAATAAATGATGTATACAAATAATAAATTCAGCACTAAACATTACATACATACAAAAATACATACATTTATAGAAAAAATAAAATAAAATAATAAATCATAATACACAAAAATTCAATACTTCTTCACAATATGAACAGAATGACAGAATTCTAGAATGGGGGGAAAAATATTTATATATAGAAACGAACACAGACACAAGACATTTAGACTAATGATTGTTTGAGTTGGAGTTGGCAGATGAATGGATCTGATGATGGTATTCTAATGGTGTCGTTGCCACCAGGGTGCGGCACGTGATGTGGCATAACTACCCAAACCTTCACGGGCTGGGGCTGGTGCGGGATGTTGTATCTGTTGGATTTGTGCTATCGCCGGAAATAGATGTGGACCATTGGCGGGCTCATAGGTAAGGGCATTGTGTTGTTGTTGGTTATACAAAAAGGCATTAGGAACATTCAGGCGCTGAGAGCCACTATAGGGTGGTAGGTAGGATGGGCGGACTGATGGAATTGAAACATAGGTTGGTTTGGGTGAGGGACTTAAGTATGTCTTGGGATATAGCGGTTGTTGTGGCTTAACGGCTGCCACCGAATTGTGGGGACCATATACATTGCTACGTTGATCGCAGACAGTACCTTCAATCAAGGTACTCAGAGGTGCAGTATATATACGGAAATTCACATCATTGTAATCCAATTCGGAGAGTAAAAACACCGGCATACGATCGGAGAGTACCCAAACATCTTTGTTTTCATCGATTTTAACATCGGCAGGGAAGACAAGTCCGACATCATCACGATCCACAATACCATGGAATTGAGGAGAGTATGGCATGGATGAATGCCAGCAGCCAACAGCATTTTGATCGATTAAATTGAACAACTCAACACCATCATCGCTCATAACACGGGCCGTTGTGTGGGAGTTGGGCCCACGTTCATCCAAAGCAATGAAATCATGATAACTGTCCTCAACGCGTGTCTCATCACGCAAGATGCGAGTGGACACAGCGAATTGTCGGTGACTGGCCAAGGGGCTGAAATACATTGTTCGGAAACCATCCGACCTAATGGGTGACAAAGCCATACCGAAAATACCCTCTTCACCCCATTGGAAATTGAGGCCAGCAATGTTATAATCACCTCTCAAGGGATCGGGGAAGAAGTACGAATGTCCCGAGAAACGCCATGATTTATTTTGTTCCCACGAATAGGCAATCAGGCCATAACCCAATTCATCCGAGAAATAGGCGAAGGCATCATCACAACTCTTGCCAATATCCACAGCAATGTTGGCGATGAAAGTATTGGCATTGGTATCCTCTGGTCTCAACTCGTAGCGGCGTATACGTGTGTGTGTTGCCAAATCGAAGACATTCACGGCATATGGGCAGGGGTTGGTGGTGGTGTTACCAATACCCAAGGTGCCAGTATCCAAAACCCACAAACGACCGCATTCATCAACCTTAATACGATAAGCTGTGGTTATGCTATTCGCACAATCACCAGCCGTATTCGAACGCCAATCGGGATAGGGTATCAATGCTGGAGAACCGGTAACACTATGATCCATATTGATATAAGTCAATGTGGCTGGTATACCTGGAAAGAAAATCGAAGAAAAATGTTTGTAAATTAATAGTCTTAAGACAAATTGTTGCAAAAATAAAATTCGCGTGCAAAACCTGCACATTGCAAAGACATAAATAAATACGCTTAAAAATTATTAAATGCATATAATTTAGTAGTAATTTTCGAAATACAATGTAGATATTTATTTGGCTTAGATTGTGAAAAACAGTCTATGAAAAATTGGCACCTAACAGTTTACAACATTTGTAATTTCTGTAATTCATTGTTTCTAATTACAATATTTATCACTTTAGGGGCTTAACGTTGCGTTAACTTTAAAAGTTAAATTGCTATAACTGTTATAACACTTATGTGTTATAAACGGAGGATAAACTATTACAGAACATAGGAATCAATGTTAACTTAGCATTCACTGTTATAAACGGTGACTTAAATGTAAACAGATCATACGTATAACCATAAACATAGAGATTTAGTCTATGGTATAACAGAAATGCACGAAATATTAATAGTTGTACAGTAATAAGCAAAACTGTTATACAGCGAATGCCCAATGTACAGTGGCCTCAACGATTTAAAACCAGAGCATACTTCTAGGCGTTAAGTAAATTGGCATTATTTCAGTTTACAAAGAATAAGAATAATAATTTTATTAACGAATATTGGTGGTAGATCTCAAGGAGATATAATCGTGGATTTTTAAAGAATATTTTTTCATCGACTGTCAGACCAATAAGCGTGGTTTTTTTAAAGAATATTTTTCAAGGACTATCAGACCAAGAAGCGTGGATTTTTTAAAGAATATTTTTACAAGAAATATCAGACCAAGAAGTGTGGATTTTTTAAAGAATATTTTTTCAAGAAATATCAGAGCCACAAGGCGTGGATTTTTTAAAGAATATTTTTTCAAGAAATATCAGAGCCACAAGGCGTGGATTTTTTAAAGAATATTTTTTCAAGAAATATCAGACCAAGAAGCGTGGATTTTTTAAAGAATATTTTTTCAAGGACTATCAGACTAATAAGCGTGGATTTTTTAAAGAATATTTTTTCAACGACTATCAGAGCAATACGCGTGGATTTTTTAAAGAATATTTTTTCAACGACTATCAGAGCAATACGCGTGGATTTTTTAAAGAATATTTTTTCAACGACTATCAGAGCAATAAGCGTGGATTTTTTAAAGAATATTTTTTCAACGACTATCAGAGCAATAAGCGTGGATTTTTTAAAGAATATTTTTTCAACGACTATCAGAGCAATAAGCGTGGATTTTTTAAAGAATATTTTTTCAACGACTATCAGACCGATAAGCGCGCATTTAAAAAAAAAATTAAAGAACTATCAGACCGATAAGCGTGCATTTAAAAAAAATTAAAGAACTTTTAAAGACCGAGAATCGTGTATTTTTTTTTTTTTTTTTTTTTGAGAATATTTTTTTGAAGGACTATCAGACCAATAAGCGTGGATTTCTTAAGAAAAATTTTTGAAGGACTATCAGACTAATAAGCGTGGATTTCTCAAGAGACATTTTTGAAGGACTATCAGACCAATAAGCGTGGATTTCTTAAGAAACATTTTTGAAGGACTATCAGACCAATAAGAGTGGATTTCTTAAGAAACATTTTTGAAGGACTATCAGCAGCGTAGAATTTTTTCAAGAATATTTTTTCAAAGACTATCAGACCAAGAAGCGTAGAGTTTTAAAGAATATTTTTCAAGGACTTTCAAACCGTTAAGCGGGGATTTTTAACAAATATTTTTCAATGACTATCAGACCAAGAAGCGTTAAGGAATATTTTTCAAGGACTATTAGACCAATAAGTGTAATTTTTTTAAGATTTTTTTGAAGGTACTTTTATTTTGGATTTTTTAAAACCCATATATATCATCCGATTGTCTGTAGTGATCGGAGCTCGCAATATTAGAAATAATGTTTTGCATTATGTTTAGTATTAAAAAAGAAGGCTGTCAAGGCTTTAACCGCACTTTCACACCGAAGTGCCTGTAATTTGGTCTTCCGAAAGCTTGAAGTGTAAACATAACCCTTACATAAATATAGGATTACGTATTTCAATAGCCCACATATATTGGACCGCACCCTTTTTTGGTATTTTGAATGAATTGTATCACCGAATTTGGTCTTCTTGGATATTCTTGGAATATTTTGTTGTTTGGTCATTTTTCATAGACATTCCGGGCTCTTAGAGGATAAAAAACATAGTTGTTCCGACCGAATAAAAACATTTTGAATGCACACTATATCGTGCTACTTGTGCTAATTTCGGCCCGCCTACATTTAACGAAGTTCATGCTTGTTTAAAAAATATTTTATCCATTATCTTCAAAGTCAAACAAACAACTTCAAAACAACTTTTGGAGCCAAATCAGTTGAATCTTCGAATCCAAAAACATAGATTTTATTTAGAATATTTTCTGAGCTATATTCTCAGAGTAATTAGCATATTTTTGAATCAACATTAACCATACAATTCTCGAGTGATATGGGCTTTTCATTCTAGCACATGTTATTTTTTATATAAGCCTCTCATATAATGGTATTTTAAGATTTTGGTTATTTTACAGGGTTCGATATATCTAATAAACAAAATTAATTATATTTAATATAGTGTAACATATCCGACCCACCGGCTGCACGTGATATTTTTTCATACTTATTACGTTTGCTGTATCACACATCAAACCGGCCAAAATTCACACCATTTAATTGTATAGTTTTTTACTTTTTCTCTAATTTTAATTAATTGCCACCAAATTAATAATCTAACATCTTTAATGTGTGAAAAATAATCGGCATATCTCCGTAGTAAACATTTCGTTAACAACTTCATTAAATCAAATTTGTAACCAGTTTTGGCTGACAATAAAAAACGCATGCTAACATTATCGCCTTTTAGTGTTCAAACAACCATTAAAACATTGAAATTATAAAAAAAAAAAATAACAACCCGAAATAAACTGTATAGACAGACTCCTCAAGAAGAAAACACCATCGCTTGGCAATCATGTCCATATATAGCTGCGGTGTGTTGCAACTGTGGAAAATGCTAATAACATTTGATTAAATTACCATATTAAATGTCATGTTGTGTCCACTTCAACGCTGTAAAGACATGTTGTGAAAACCTCTCAACAGCTTCCATCATCATCTTCGGCAACAAATGATATATATCACCGCCAACAAATAAATAAACACACCACCGGGAGCATCAGAAGCTCAACGGCAACAGCAAACAACTGTCATGGGAAATTATTTTACATGAAATGTTTGATTCAATAATCAAGATCACCAAATAAGTGTTTGTTCGATACGCAGATTATAGTGAAAAAGCAAATTTCAGTTTGAAAAAAAAATGATTGGTTCAAAAAAATGCAGAGTTGTTTGACAAAAAAATTTAAATGACAGCCGCCAATATTGTATGGCAATGTTGCAAACACCATTAAACTGGTATCTGAAATATGGTGCACAGTGTTTCCTGTACGTACATGTCATTTTGTTAAGAAATTCCTTACCAGGAGTGTTGAATGCATTGTTGTCTGTCATGCTGCCAACCATTTGTGGCATTAATATATGACGATATATATATTGATTAAAATACCACAAAGTGTAATGACTCAATCAAAAGCAAGAGTTAAACGATTTGTTTTCATATGGACCAAGGTTAAATAAATAGTAGGTGATCTTAAAGATGATTGGTGAAATGTATCCGAGTTAAAAAAAATCTATAAAGATAGCATTTAATAAATGAATTTAAAATATGAATAAAGACCAATGGTTTTCTATATGTGAGGCCCTTTTTAAAATCTTTAATAGATGATAAACTTTATGTTAAGCTTATCTTTAACCCTTTGTGGCCCAATGTTGCAAAATGTTATAGAGCTTATATTTTATATGCAGCTAGTATATATGTTTTATTTGGATTTCATATGTCAAGACCTGATTATGGACGACACATGTCAAAAGAAAAATCAAAAAAATTCAAACATTTGGTAGTTATGAGCTTTTCAATATAGAGAATAGCGTAAATTTGTGTACAGTACTAATTTGTGTATACCGTCCAAATTATTTAAATCGCTTCGTATTCAAATTGTACAAATTCTACCCTTAGAATTATTTTTGATTCTTGTAAAAATGAATATAGAGACTAATTTAAAATGATTTTTCTGACGATTTTGCATTTGGTTTTCTTGATATTGGACTTTATTTTTTCCGAAAGAATGTACTGTATCTACCGAATGCAAGGATATATCGATGTCAAATTTTGTGCATATCCTATTTAGGATAGTTGCATTAAATCCGTGAACAGAAATTTGTTCTAAGATTGTGGAAAACATTTGGGGCTCAAAGGGTTAAATGAAGAAGAATCAATACCCATATATAAATTGTGTCGACGTGTTTACCACTTTGAAGCTGGGACAGGTTCAGGGTCGTTACAAGAAAGGTTTTCGTTGTGGGATTTTTAAGAAAGAGACAAATTATTTTATTTAAAATAACAAATTTTTTCCACCTTGTAAACAATAAAATACTAATCCATATACTTCATTGTTCTTAATGTTCAATATGGATCTGAGGAGGGGTAGACACAGGACGAGGTTTTGATATTTGGTGTTAGAATTTGAAAATGAGCGGATTGTAGGCAGCTGTGCTTCTATTATACTCGGTCGACATTTATTGCACGTTGGCTGGAGTCAGATTAAACCCGATGAAGGGAAAAAGCTCAAGGCATCCTGCTGGCAGCATATGGCACAGCGACAAGCTGAACGGTGACTTCACGCAAAAGATTGACAGTAGGTTGGTAGAACAGCACGGATATAGGTGGCTGTTTGGCGCAGCTGCAGCCCGATGAACGGTGACCACATCCGAAGGTATGCTGTAGCCCGATGAATAGTTACGGCCCCATGTGTCGTCTTAATGACAAGGGCTTCTTTTCCACACAACTTGACCCAGACGACGGTGATTAACTCCTTCCTGTATCACTCAACCCCACTAGACTAAGTAAGTACTTCACTAGTAGTCGTTTAGTAGTAGCTCCACAGCTACTACCATTGGCAGCCGAGGGCTCCTCTTTCCATACTCGACAAATCATCAGCTACTTTTCTGATAGTCGAGGGCACGTTTCAAAACCCCTCTTGTCTAGACAGCAAAATACTACTTCCCACGTCAAGGGCTCGTTTTTAACCCCAATTGAATCCACAGCCATATACAGAAGACTATATTGATCACCTTTACCTTTTTAGCATATGGACATTTTATTGATTCAAACTGACACCTATTTAAGAATGAGAGACCACACCTAACCATGAAAACGTCAATCCTATCAATCTGTGCCTTTTCATAGATCGACCTATAAGAGTACGACCTACAGGGACCGAATAGGTCGTTCTCAACACTAACTACAAATTAGTTTCTTGTATTAACACTAGGGGATCTTTTGACCGTTACGTTTAAACTAAATACGTGTAGCCAATTACTCCTATTGGGAGGACTTCCACAGCATCGTCATACTATTCGATCGGTTACCGTTGTTTTTCCATATACCCAAAAATTCTTAATTCTTCGGTTATTGCTCGTCTGATTATGTTATGGACATTTTTCTGAAAGTGTGACCAATCCGTTGCTTTGGTATGCGTTCCTGGTTCGTTAAATACCACATCTCTATACTTACTTACTTAGCTGGCTTGTTACAGAACGGTTGTTCCATAAGCCGAGCTTAAAAAAGATTTCCAAGCGCGCCGGTCTTGTGCGCAAGTCCACCAATTTGGAAGACCACGTTCCAAGATGTTGTTTTCTACTTGGTCTTTCCATCTAATTCGTGGCCTTCCCCTTCTACGGGAAACATCCGTAGGCTCATTTTTATATGCCTTTTGAGCTGGGGCTTCTTCATTCATCCGCACAACATGGCCTAGCCACCGTAGTCGCTGCAGCTCAATACGACTGACTATGTCGATGTCTGCGTATAAATTGTAGAGCTCGTGGTTCATTCGACGCCGATATTCACCGTCGACGCAGATCGGCCCGTAGATCTTTCGGAGAATTTTTCTCTCAAAAACCCCAAGCGCTGCCTCATCTGCTTGCGCAAGTACCCATGCTTCTGATCCATATAATAGCACGGGTAGTATCAGCGTCCTGTAAAGTGTGAGTTTGGTCTGGCGAGAGGTGGCCTTGTTTCTAAACTGCTTACTTAGACCATAGTAGAATCTGTTGACCATCACAATCCTTCTCCGAATTTCAAAACTGATATTATTCGTTTTATTTATGGCGGTACCAAGGTATATAAA
This sequence comes from Musca vetustissima, assembly GCF_032173495.1. Taxonomy (NCBI): domain Eukaryota; kingdom Metazoa; phylum Arthropoda; class Insecta; order Diptera; family Muscidae; genus Musca; species Musca vetustissima. Next base: position 44,400 of record NW_026883063.1, read on the forward strand.
GTCTTTAACTACCTCGAAGCTGTAGTTTTCAAGTTCCACAGTTGGTCCGAGTCTACTGGACGTCTTGCGCGTTGATACCATCAGCTTGGTCTTCTCGCCGTTTACTGCCAGACCCACTTTGGCAGACTCCTTTTCAATTTGTTCAAAGGTGGATGTTACCGCTCGCAATGTTCGACCCATTATATCGATGTCATCGGCGTAGGCGAGTAACTGGTGTTGTTTGGTGTACAGAGTGCCATTTCTGTTCACCTTTGCGTTTCGTATGACCTTTTCCAGTAGGATGTTAAAAAGATCACACGACAAACTGTCACCTTGTCTGAATCCTCGTTCGGTAGTGAAGGGCTCCGATAGGTCCTTTCCTACTTTAACGGCTGACCTTGTGCCACTTAAAGTTATCCTGCATAGCCGTATTAATTTTGCAGGAATGCCGAACGCAGACATGGCTTTAAACACCTCTGAACGGATAGGGCTGTCGAATGCGGCTTTATAGTCGACAAATAGGTGATATGTGTCGATGTGTTTTTCGTGGGTCTTTTCCAGGATTTGGCGCAGAGTGAAAATCTGGTCAATGGTGGATTTGCCAGGTCTGAAGCCGCATTGGTATGGTCCGATGATGTCATTGACCATTGGCTTCAATCGTTCACACAGCACACTGGGTAGCACTTTATATGCGATGGGAAGGAGGCTTATTCCTCTATAATTGGCACATATCGTCTTGTCTCCTTTTTTGTGCACGGGACACAGGATGCTGAGGTTCCAATCATTGGGCATGCATTCATCTAGCCAAATTGTGTTAATCAGCTGGTGCATGCTCCTGACCAGCATCTGGCCACCAGTCTTGAATAGTTCGGCTGGTAACCCATCGGCTCCTGCTGCTTTGTTGTTCTTGAGCCGATTAATTGCTTTTATGACCTCATCTTGGCTAGGTGGTATACACTCTATACCATCATCTCCTATTGGTTCTGGGGTATCTTCTTCATCGCCACTATTTGATACTAGCAGCTTTTCGAAATGCTCCTTCCAGATCCTCAACACGCTGTCTGTATCTGTCACCAGGTTTCCTTCTTCATCTCTACAGGAGGATGTGCCTGCACCAAAGCCTTCGGTTTGGTGTTTTACTCGTTGGTAAAATTTCCGGACTTCATTCTGACTCCTGTACATCTCGATTTGCTCACTCTCACGTTTTTCTTGTTCTTTCTTCTTCTGAAAACACGTTTCTCCTCTCTCCTTTTCTCCCGATAATTCTCCATCACGTTACGTGTTGCTACTGTCTGCAGGGTTGCCCTATACGCTGCGTTTTTCACATCAGTATACGACACTCCTGATCGTACCATGGGTTTCTTGGTGGTGATTTTTCGTGTTATTTTTGCTGCAGTTTGTAGGGAGTAGGCAAATCTTTGCCATTGTGCTTATATACTATTATCGGGACAAGAAGTGCGTTCTTCAAACAGGTGGGTAAGTTGAGCGGAGTATGCCTCGGCTACATGTTGTGTTTGCAGCTTTTCGATGTCGAGTTTCCGTGTTGTGCTAGATCGCACCTTTGATGCTACATTAAGACGGGTGCGTACCTTGGCTGCCACAAGGTAATGGTCCGAATCGATATTCGTTCCTCGGATCGATCGGACGTCTAAAACACTGGATGCATGCCTTCCGTCTATCACAACATGATCAATTTGATTTCTCGTTACTTGATCAGGAGAAATCCAGGTGGCCTTGTGTATATCGAGATGCTTGAATCTGGTGCTGCTAACTACCATGTTTTTTGCTGCCGCGAAGTCAATCAACCTCATGCCGTTATCGGATGTTTCTTCATGAAGGCTGAATTTTCCGACGGTGGGGCCAAAGATATTTTCCCTTCCGATTTTTGCATTAAAATCTCCTAGCAGAATTTTAATGTCATGGCCAGGGCAACGGTCATATGCTGTTTCTAGGCGCTCATAAAATATATCTTTGGTCTGTTCATCTTTATCTTCGGTCGGAGCATGGGCGCAAATTAGACTGATGTAAAAGAACTTCGCTTTTATACGGATTATAGCAATTCGCTGATC
>NW_026883064.1:0-47208 GCF_032173495.1 Musca vetustissima
CAGCAACGCCGCGAAAGGCCCAGTTTTTGGCAGTATTCGTGTGGTCTATGCCAGGAGGACCATGCGCTGAGCTCCTGCCCCCGATTCCAGCAACAGACTCCGTTCCAGCGATACGAGACGGTCGAGCGTCGGGGGTACTGTCGTAACTGTTTGGCGAGAAGCCATTTGGCCCCCGACTGCGCATCTTTGGATGGCTGCCGTCGATGCAACGACCGGCATCATACCCTTTTGCATGGGGCCTCCCAGCTAGAGGAGATGCCCTTAAATATTGAGGCCGTTTCTGCCCCAGCGTTCGCCTGGGATATTGTATTTGTACCGACGGTCATGGTGCAGGTATCGGTGTCTAAGATTTCGTACGCAGCCTTCCGGAGGATTGGGTTGCCCTCGCGCCACTATCGGGGAGAAAGATTCACATCGTTTACAATTGCACCCCGCCGGCAAAGCAGCAATTGGACACTTCGAGTAAATGCCATCATCATTGACGACTTGCCAAGAAGAATCTACTCGGACTCGATTCTCGAAAACCCCACGACCAGCTTCACCAGTGACGCTCTGGCAGACCCTGACCCACGGGGTAATACGCCGATTGATGTGGAACTGGGTGCCGATACTTATTCGGCCATTAAGAGGGAGGGGTGCTCGGCTGCGGGTATTGGAGACGTGCTGGCATACAACACCCGCCTAGGATACGTTTTCGCCGGACCCATAAGGAACCTCTCATGGAACTCATAAGTATTATAATAACCATTTAGATATACACTTGTCACGGCGGGGCCAGAAATGTTTAGAGAAACATAAAAATTAAGAAAAGCACACAGCTGTCATTAAAACTTTAGCCGGCGGCAAAAATGTCGTATGCGGCATTGTACTACGGTACAAACAGCCCAAAGCTGTCGGTTGATATTTTGCCGGCGGCTACATAAACATAAGCGGCACTGGGCACATTTACATGTAAACAATGTAAATAGTGCAAATAAAATTACATACACCCACACATATGTTTATGTAGCCACCGGTAAATTCCAGTGCTGAATTCCAAAATATGGAAAATTCGCACTGCTCAAACTGGTTTGCTATGACATTGCAAATTTCAGTTTGGGCTAGTCTTTTTTCGATCGTCAAACCGCGAAACAGTGTTCCCCCCCGTGACAAAGTGAAAAAAAAAACAGAAACAAAGTGATATTAACAAATAAAGTTTTTTTATAGATCTACAAAAAACGACACAGCAGAGTCAACAACAACAAACCAAAGTGGGTGCAAACCAAGAAACCGCCAGTGAAGTTTGGGCGAAAAATAATTAACTTAAATTGGAAAACAACAAAAAAACTTAAACCTAATGAACTTAAAAATACACTAAAAAATTACATTAAAATTACTATTTAAATCTACTTAAACTAAAACAAGTTAAAATCTAGTTGAATTAAAAAACCTACAATTTAATTGAATTAAAAATAACTAAAAAATATTTGAATTTAAAAATAAATGTAAACCTAGAAATTTTATGCTAACTAAAGTGAAAAAACCTACTTATAAAATAATGAATTAAAATCTAATTAAAACCTGTACATATATATATAAATAAAACAAATCTAAACCAACATATATATATATAAGTTAAAACATAAATGTACATAAGAAAACAACAAATCGAATAAAAGCCTAAAATGAATTGAAAAAATGAACCTAAATCTTACAAATTAAAAAAAGGGCAAGAAAGGTAAAAAGGCGTAATTGCGAAACACATACAATTTTTTGGGACGTGTGAACACCCTGATCATATGATCACACTGATCATATGTTTTCAGATAATGTGTCACATGTGATAGTGACGGTTGGCAACAATTAACAGAGATGACAGTCACTCTCTCTTGTGATGTTGTTATTGTTTCGGAGATTTTTAGTGTTTGGCGAACAAGAAGAAGAAATAATAAAAACACCACAATCACAATAAATATATAAAACTGTGTGAAACACGAAAATAAATGAGAGAGAAAATAAATAAGAAAAATATCTCTGTGTTTGTTTTAATTTTTTTTTTTGTTTGTTTAATAGTGTAGATTACACTGAATGTTGTTGGTATTTTTTCATGTAGTATGCCGAAGGCAACGGACGGACATGCGCTTAAGAAGCGACCGACGGCTTTTCTTTTTTATTTAATTATTAATCACAACACTTTTTTTCGCGGTATGTCACTTTTTGAAAATAAATTATGATGTGTACATACCTGTGTTGTTGTTAAATTAATATTTGAAAATAAGTAAGATGATAATATGGTGATGATCGTTGATAGTTGTGTTGTTGTCCTCGACGATGTCGAATATGCCTTGTAAAGGAAAAAGGGAGACGGGTTAGTTTTCGTGAAAAACAATCCGGCTCTAGTGGACCAATGTTTGCGACGACGTTGTCGTTGTACGCTTTCCTTGTAAAGGTTAGGAGCTTTTTAGTGGAATCCGGCTCGAAGGGCCAATGTTTGCGACGACGTTGTCGTTGTACGCTTTCCTTGTAAAGGTTAGGAGCTTTTTAGTAAAATCCGGCTCGAAGGACCAATGTTTGCGTTGATGCAAAATATAAAAAGAAATTGAAATGAAAACACAAATGATTAGAATTTTTGACCAAACGTATATTTGGTTTTTTTTATTGATATGTGTTCGTGGAACAATATAAAATTACCTTTTCTACAGGGTTTGATGATTTCTGGTCGTGAACCAAAGAACGAGTTATTGTATGAAAAGCTAAGATGTCGCAAAGCGGCGCTTAGGCAAAGTTACTCGTTAGATTTTGCTACTACCTTTTGTCTTTAGTACGAAATACTCAAAGACGTATACAAAGGTAGTGAACAAAATCTAACGATGGGGGTGCAATTTACTTTAATTAAAAATGAATTTTATTTCAAATTAATCACCTATTACAGAACCAATAAACTACTAAAATTATCAAATGAAAAGGGATCGACAAACAATACTCATAAGAAAGAATACATGAATCCTTATAAAGAGTCTATTATGACTAGTACTCCTAATAAAAAATATAAACCAGATATGCAACTAGAGTCAAATATTTCCAAAGATGTTAAACACGAAAAAGATTTTCAACCAGATTACAGTTATGAGTCAAATGATGACACATTTTTTTTCTGAGAATAATGATGAGGATACAATTAACCTTTCTATCTTGAACAATAACAAAAAATTAGATACAATTAATGGGCCACATAAAGCTAATGGAGAATGGAAATTTGGGAATAAATCACTAAAAATTAGCGATCAGAAAATCACTATTGGAAATCAAAGTTGGGCGTTTACACCTGGCCTGTTTGAACTTCTCTTTTATAAAAAACCCTCCAACTATGACTCATCAGAATTAGATATATATAAAAAAATTTTGTTGGACTCCAACGCACATAAGATAAACTACAATGCTGATGAAAGAATTAAATCCAACAAAGGATATAAATACAAACACATTATTAGGAAATTAATGAATGTTACTCACACTGGTAAAGGCCTAATGAGAGTAAATCACGTTAAATCGAACTATATATACTGAGACGATCCAAATGAATTGACATAACAATTAAGGCTGTTGATAGCATCGCAACAAGCTGGAAACAATAATCATACGAATGAGATTGTTTCGAAGAACTACGGGAGGGAAAAATAATATACTAACTAATTAAACAGCTAATTGATTACAGTTGACAAATTTGGACATCATTATAATCAAAAGTACACCTCGATAGCATTAAGAGGACATGTTTCAAGAATACTTGGAATCAATATTGACATACAAAATAAAAAGATTAAGAACTTGGCTCCCCCATCGGAAGGGACGGATGCAGTCAATCAATCATACGTACATTCACAAAACCAGCACTTACAAGAAATATTAAGAGAAGGAATATCACAACTAAAAAATTCCAAAACGGAATTTTTAAAATCTTATCTCAGCACCCGTTTAATTCACCTGCCCTAATATACCATATAGATTGAAACATGGAAAAAAGAAAAGTAGTAAATGAACTTCACTCTCAAGCACGAACAAATTTTAAGAGACGAAGAGTCATTACGAAAGGCATCGATGACCTATGGCAAGCTGATTTAGTAGAAATTGGTAACTACTCTAAAGCAAACAAGGGATATAGATTTATGTTTACAGTTATCGATACATTTTCCAAATATGCATGGGGTGAAGCACTCAAATCCAAAAATGCCTCGGATGTTTATAGATTTTGAAACAATGTTAAAAGCTGGAAGAATTGCGAAGAATTTACAAACTGATGATGGAAAAGAAATTTTCAACAAGGAATTCCCAAATTAATGCGAAAATATTCAATTAATTACTACTCCACTTACAGTGTATTGAAAGCTTCAATTGTTGAACGTTTCAACAGAACATTGAAGGGAATGATGTGGAAAGAGTTTAGTTATAACGGCAATTATCAATGGATTAATGTTTATAAAGATTTAATTAAACAATACAATGGAAGACCACATCGAACTATACATATGGCACCTGTCCAAGTTAATTCTACAAATGAGAAAGCTTTGCTTAATTCTGCTTATAATCACATAAAATTTTTTAAGAAACCTAATCTGCGTGTTGGTACTTATGTACGAATCAGCAAATATAAACAACAATTCGAAAAAGGTTATACACCAAACTGGACAACAGAAATTTTTAAAATAAAATCAATACGTATAACAAACCCAACAACATATTTACTAGAAGACTATGAAGGGAATCCAATACAAGGATGTTTCTACAGGGAAGAACTTTTACCTACAAAATATTCAAACATATACTTGATAGAAAGAATTATAAAATCTAAGGGATATAAAGTTTATATTAAATGGTTGGGGGTTTCCAACCAACACAATTCATGGATTGATAAAATATATATATATATATATATATATAATATGATAAATAATTTTAAATAAACTATAAAAAATATATATACTCTGTGTTCGTATTTATTCTAAAAGGGGATCTCACAATGTCAAGAACATTTACTTTGACTGGCAATACATCCAATTTACGTTCATATTATTCACCACCAATAGATTAGGGGATGTTGAATATGAATGTTGTTTAATTGATTTTCAAACGTACAATTCAATACCTAATGTGAATAATGATAATAATTTGTTTCATATTGGTGATAGCTTCATAAAAATACCTGTAGGATCGTATGAGCTGCAGGACATTGCCGACTATTTAGAAGCCGAGTATAAAACTAGACATACAGACAAAAGCATTAACATTAAAGCAAACAATAATACATTACAAATCTCATGATTCTATATTTTTTAATAAAGATAAGTATATTTCAAAATTATTTGGTTTCACCGAAAAAATTTTAGAGCCTGAGAAGAAACATATTTCCAACCGCCCAGTAAATATTTTAAAGGTTAATGTCATACAAAAACACTGCAATATTATAGGAGGATCCTTTATGAATAATTCCCCAGCTCGCATACTACATGAATGTGCTTTGGTTGTCCCTCCAGGCTATAAATTAGCCGAGAGACCGTTGAATCTCATTTATTTGCCTGTAAACGCCAAAGAAATAAGTTTTATTGAAGTACAGATATTAGATCAAGAAGGTCGCCTAATAAATTTTCGTGGAGAGGAAATCACACTTCGAATTCATATTAAATCAAGGAAATAATGCTTATTTATATATTCTCAGATGAGAATATTGTAAAGAGAGACTATCATAGCTATGTTCCCTATATTCAATCATTTAAAAATAATGATGAGATTCGCATATGTATACAAAACCAAGACCTTTACGTTCTACCATCGGAAACTTACTTTACTTTGCTGGCTTGTTACAGAACTGTTGTTCCATAAGCCGAGCTTGTGCGCGAGTCCACCAATTTGGAAGACCACGTTCCAAGATGTCGTGTTCTATATGGTCTTTCCATCTAATTCGTGGCCTTACCCTTCTACGGAAACCATCAGTAGGCTCATTTTTATATGCCTTTTGAGCTGGGGCATCTACCATCGGAAAGCTATCTTTATATTGAAGGTTATTTAAGAAAAGCAATTGGCGAAGTTTCTTCAAATGCTAGACTAAGAAATAACTGCGTGGGGTACATGTTTGATGAAATTCGATATGAACTTAATGGAATTGAAATTGATCGCACACGTTATCTGGGTTTGACTACTAAGGGTAAAAATTGGATTTCTATAAGTGAACCTGAAAGCAAATTTATGAGTAATGCTGGATGGAATGTACATGATGTGTCAACCAATACCTTCAATTTCTGTGTACCACTGAATCGTTTGCTTGGATTTGCAGAAGACTTAAAAAAAAGTAATTTGTAATAGCAAGCATAATTTGATTCTATTGTGACTCAAAAGAAGATATCCGTCATACCTTTACAAACATCGTGTGGAGAGTACAACATATTAATTTGTCTGACTATAGAAAAATTAGATTCCTTAAAACAATAAAGGATGGAAGGTCATTGCCAATAGCATTTCGTAGTTGGGATTGCTATTTTACACCACATTTGTTGGCGGAAGACAATATAGCTGGAATGTCAAATTGTCTGCAAATCATGAAAGGTCGCGATATGTAGCTTTTGTGTTTGAAAAAGATAACACATTTTTGCATTGTGATCTTCAAAACATTAAAGTACATTTGAATTCTGAAACGTATCCATACGATGATCTAAACCTTAAGTTTGGAGAAAATCGTTATGCGGTACTCTACGATATGTATGCCAAGTTTCAAGAAACATATTATATGAAAGAACCACAACCACTTCTTTCCTACATAAGTTTTAAGGGTAATCCAATCGCCGTCATTGATATAAGCAATCAAAATGAAGCCGTGAAGAATGGACCGATTGATTTGAAAATACAATTTGAAACCAACACACCAATACCTCAAAACACTTCAGCATATTGTCTAATAATCCATGATCGTCTGGTGGAATACATACCTTTGACTGGAATTGTTCGAAAAGTAGTATAAGATATTTATACTTACATATTATATTATACATTGATTTTATTTTAATGAAATAAAACACATTTTAACAATGAAATAATTTACATTGGTTTATTTTTTATTTACATTATATATATTGTTTATTTACAATGGAAACTTAATTCAAATAAACATTCAATTCATCATTGTCTATAGATGGAAATGGATGGATCTAAATCCATTGGAATGGAAAAGTTAAAGATTATATTATTCAAATAGTCTTCATCAATATTTAAACACCTATCTAGCTCATCATCATTAATACTACTAGATAACTCTAATTCCATATCCAATGCTATAAAAAATCAAAGTTTATACTATTCAAATATTCATTTTCAACATTCTTATGCCCCCACGCATAAGTATTTATCTTATCAGCGTTGATTTTTCTTTTCGTGTCTTTACAACATAAAACTATCTTAAACATTTTATTTGTATATACTTGATGCATCTTAGATCTAAAATTAATCATAACATCCCTACTTATTTTTTCATTTAGTAAGCATTCTTTATAGTCATTCATAGAGTATTTTGAAATAACACACTTTTTAACGCCCTTTGCTTAACTTTTTCACCATCTTCAACCTGGAAGAAACACATTATTGGTTCTCATCCTTCATCATTCCAATTATTTTCTTATTTTTTCTCGGAATTTTATATATATTGTCTTCTGGATAATCGGACGTATCAAATTGTAAGTCAATAACAGATTTTATATATTCGTACACATCGTCCGTTTCTATATCTAAAATAAATGAATCTGTATAGCAAAGAGTAGCACGATTGCCATATATATTTTTTTAATGTATCCGTAAAAGAAAGCATACATTCTTTATTTTGAAAGTTCTAAACTACAAAAATCTAAATAAAAAGGGTTATTATATGTGACGTTTGTTTTATTCATTTGGATTGCCCATAATTCATCATCAAATTGAGATGCACTATGAAAGTTTGGTTTTGATATCAGTTTTTGAGCACCTATTCTACGTCTATCTCTATACTCCCAATGATTGACTAATTTAATGTTCTTCCGTTTATTTTAGATGGTTTTCCCAAAAACAGAATTGTTATACAGTCAATTTTAGCCCATTCTCCAAAAACTGTAAGCTTCTCATATTTTGAATCTCCAACCTTTTTATTTTCTACACAAAAGGGTAAATCATTGTGTAGATCATGCAATTCTTCGGGATACTCAAGGTCTACTACGTATATGTATCCAATTGTAGAACTATAAATGAATTTAAGGATTTCTTCAGCATCTGTTATTGCCTCTTCAGGTTGCAACCATTTAAAATCTCCTTCTGGAAGATACTGCTTCATTGCCCAACCATACAAATTATTGGCATCTAAATATAATAAATAGTGTGATGGTGAATTTTTATCATAGTCCTTCATATACTTGTTATTTGCTTTAGCAAATCTTATGGTACATTGAACTAATCCTCCCCTGATACCTTTTTTAATAACATTGAACTTGTTCAAATCTCTTAGAAGATCAAGTGTTATTTTTGTAAAACGCAACATCGCATCATCCTGGTGCAGTATAGTACTGACATGGATCAAGTTTATGAACCCTTTTACAAGATTTTCTAAAATTTTAAAATACATCTGTTAATAGGAGCACATCTGTCTTCAAATATAGCTCCATATAGTCTTTCAATGACTGGCAATTAAATGTCTCCCACACACGTTTTGCATAATCATAATCATCTATACTACAACTGGTATTATATAAATTACTATAAAAATTTTCAATGGGTGGAAGAATTGTATCATTTAGTTTATCAAAACTGTCTAAATATTCATAGCAAAATATTCCTTTCCGCCTCATTAAATTGAATTGATTATCAATGGGGAAATGTGCTCTAACTGATTTCATATCCGCATCTTCCAAATTGTTGGCTAAGGTTTCTAAACTAGCCGCCATGAATCTGAAAAAATCTAAAAACCTGTATTCAAGTTCCCTACCATTACCCATATCAACAACATGTGATTCTGAAATATATAATTCTTTATGTTGTGGAATTATATTAGTTTTCTTACAAAAAAAAAAACAAAAATATGGCAATCGTATCCAGAAAAATTGTGGAATAACATTGGAATGAATGTTGGAACTGTATAATTTATATTGCACTCGTTGTGTGCAGCTCCCCTATACCGACCCGTTATATGACAATGATCATGAACCTTATCACTACCCAATTCTTTATCGCAAATATGGCAATTTTTTGCATTTTCAAATACTAAAATTTGAGATGGCGTTAATGGCGTCATTGGTTTTTTAAAACTCAAATATGTATTAAAAATTTCCCTACACTTAGAATTTAACATTTCAACAAATTTTTCTGCTGCATCCCTACCTGTATATATAAAGAATTCATCTAAGTTACTATCAAAATTACATTTTACATTAAAACTAAAGGCACAAGGTTAATGCTTATTAATTACCATATCTAAATTATCTATGTTTTTTAAAACACACTCCAAATCAGCATATATAACAAATGGAACATTCATTTGTTTATGAAAGTTCTTCACTGACAACGTTGCTTTACTTTCTTCGGCCATTTTTGCAATAACTTTACTACACAAATCCCGATACCGCTCCATAAAATCATATTTGCTAGTAATATAAACACTAATTGCCTTCTGCAATTCGTTAACTGATTATTTACCAACCTAAAATAAAAAAGTAATTAGTATAATATTTAAACATTTTTTATTTAAATGTAAAACCTAGATAAAGATTTGATTAGAATGTAGTGAGATTTTCCATAGTTTTCTAATAGCAGCAAGTTTACATGTTTGTCCTTTTCTTGTTTCGTAATATAATAAGGTCCAACGACTGATTTTGAAGAATACTCATAACCAAAAACGTTTTCACTAAAGTTAGGATTTTTTTCTTCAAAAAATTTTACATACTTTAGTTCCATCGGAAATTCTATTCCTTTAAAGTTTAGTGTTAAACCATTTTGCAACGTAATAATAGATGAATTAATATTATCTATGGCGTATGAAGAACATTTTGACGGATTTAATGGTTGTGAAGTTTCCAATGCCGCTATCAAACACCATTTGAAACAGTAAATGTCTCCATTATAAATATTGATACAGGCTCTTTTATTTTTTAGTTCTTTAGGTGTGGGTATATATTGGGAAACTCTTATGGGTGAATGCTTGTTAACGTTGATTTTTTTAATTATTATGTTCTCGTTACAAGGTTTAACATATTCTCCACCCAACTCTAAATTAAATTTGATTCTGCAATCACGATTTAGTGCTTCTTGAAGTTGATTAATAAGGGATGCTTTTGCCCCCTGAAATATTAAATCAACTTCTATTGTATCTTCTGTTATTTTATATTAAAAGGTTTGGATTCTATTATTGATATCGCTATTTACACCAGAAGTCGTTCCTTGTTTCATGCCTTCAATTTTATTTTGTTGTTGGTTTGATTGCGCGTTTTTCAACCGAATTCGCTGAAATTTGGTATTTTGTAGTCGTATATGGTAACAAATCTCCCCACTAATATTCACCCCTTTTTAGGGGTAGTCCCCATATAACCCCCTTTTTTATATTAAAATATGTATCTGATTTATTCCGTGTGTTGCAGATGGGTAGTCCTTAGGGGGAATAGTCAATTTTTACCCTACAAAGACTATTTAGCCATCTGTTGTAAGCATTACGCCTTCTAAAGATATTGTGGTAAAAAAACTCAAACATGACGATAATGAATATATCGGCAGACATTTAGGCATCTCCAATATAGTGATACCTCCTGAAGGAAAGAATTGAGAAAAACAATTAAAATATTGGGTTCAAAATTGGCATACACCAGTCATTAATTAGGCATAGCCCTCATATAATGATATCCCCAAATATTCACTATTTCCTACACTATATAATCAATATTGGTCCCCCTTTAGGCATACCCTCATATAACTTTGTAATCTAAATTACAGTAGTTTGAGGATTGTATACTCTACCAAGCGTTGTCAGTATCAGTCCACTTTTTCGATCTTACAAATTTTAGGAAACATCCCCATTAAAAATTGCTGAAGTTTGTATTTGGTGTACATAATGGTTTACATAAATCGTTTTGTAGAATTATCGGTATATGCCCACTCTTTGGTATGTTCCCTATATTTTCATTGCATGTATCTGTCAATATACCTATGGTGGAGGGTATCCAAAGTTCGGCCCGGCCGAACTTAACGCTTTTTCACTTGTTTCATTTAGTAAGCATTCTTTATAGTCATTTATAGAGTATTTTGAAATAACACACTTTTTAACGCTCTTTGCTTAACTTTTTCACCATCTTCAACCTGGAAGGAATACATTTTGGGTCCTAATCCAATAAACATAGTCATAATTTTTCCACAGTTCTCATCCTTCATCATTCCAATTATTCTTATTTTTTCTCGGAATTTTATATATATTGTCTTCTGGATAATCGGACGTATCAAATTGTAAGTCAATATCAGATTTTATATCTTCGTACACATCGTCCGTTTCTATATCTAAAATAAATGAATATGTATCTGTATAGCAAAGAGTAGCACGATTGCCATATATTGTTTTTTAATGTATCCGTAAAAGAAATCATACATTCTATATTTTGAAAGTTCTAAAATACAAAAATCTAAATAAATAGGTTTATTATATGTGACGCTTGTTTTATTCATTTGGATTGCCCATAATTCATCATCAAATTGAGATGCACTATGAAAGTTTGGTTTTGATATCAGTTTTTGAGCACCTATTCTACGTCTATCTCTATACTCCCAATGATTGACTAATTTAATGTTCTTCCGTTTATTTTAGATGGTTTTCCCAAAAACAGAATTGTTATACAGTTTATATAAATTTTTAATAACATTGAACTTGTATTTTTATCAATATATGGTGCTAACCATGGCGATTGTCGAAATGAAATTACAAAATGAACTTTTGTCAATTTTAGCCCATTTTCCAAACACTGTTTTTAAACCATGTAATGTATTGCATAGTTTTTCTTTGGGCTAAAATCAGCAATAAGCTTCTCATATTTTGAATCCCCAACCTTTTTATTTTCTGCACAAAAGGGTAAATCATTGTGTATATCATGCAATTCTTCCGGATACTCAAGGTCTACTACGTATATGTATTCAATTGTAGAATTATGCATGAATTTAAGGATTTCTTCAACATCTGTTATTGCCTCTTCAGGTTGCAACCATTTAAAATCTCCTTCTGGAAGATACTGCTTCATTGCCCAACCATACAAATTATTGGCATCTAAATGTAATAAATAGTGTGATGGTGAATTTTTATCATAGTCCTTCATATACTTGTTATTTGCTTTAGCAAATCTTATGGTACATTGAACTAATCCTCCCCTGATACCTTTTTTAATAACATTGAACTTGTTCAAATCTCTTAGAAGATCAAGTGTTATTTTTGTAAAACGCAACATCGCATCAAAAGACAATCCTGGTGCAGTATAGTACTGACATGGATCAAGTTTATGAACCCTTTTACAAGATTTTCTAAAATTTTAAAATACATCTGTTAATAGGAGCACATCTGTCTTCAAATATAGCTCCATATAGTCTTTCAATGACTGGCAATTAAATGTCTCCCACACACGTTTTGCATACTCATAATCATCTATACTACAACTGGTATTATATAAATTACTATAAAAATTTTCAATGGGTGGAAGAATTGTATCATTTAGTTTATCAAAACTGTCTAAATATTCATAGCAAAATATTCCTTTCCGCCTCATTAAATTGAATTGATTATCAATTGGGAAATGTGCTCTAACTGATTTCAAATCCGCATCTTCCAAATTGTTGGCTAAGGTTTCTAAACTAGCCGCCATGAATCTGAAAGAATCTAAAAACCTGTATTCAAGTTCCCTACCATTACCCATATCAACAACATGTGATTCTGAAATATATAATTCTTTATTTTGTGGAATTATATTAGTTTTCTTACTAGGGCTATATTTAATTAGTTCTTTTATAAAAAGATGGCAATCGTATCCAGAAAAATTATGGAATGAAATTGTAATGAATGTTGGAACTGTATAATTTATATTGCACTCGTTGTGTGCAGCTCCCCTATACCGACCCGTTATATGACAATGATCATGAACCTTATCACAACCCAATTCTTTATCGCAAATATGGCAATTTTTTGCATTTTCAAATACTAAAATTTGAGATGGCGTTAATGGCGTCATTGGTTTTTTAACACTCAAATATGTATTAAAAATTTCCCTACACTTAGAATTTAACATTTCAACAAATTTTTCTGCAGCATCCCTACCTGTATATATAAATAATTCATCTAAGTTACTATCAAAATTACATTTTACATTAAAACTAAAGGCACAAGGTTAATGCTTATTAATTACCATATCTAAATTATCTATGTTTTTTAAAACACACTCCAAATCAGCATATATAACAAATGGAACATTGATATGTTTATAAAAGTTCTTCAATGACAACGTTGCTTTACTTTCTTCGGCCATTTTTGCAACAACTTTACTACACAAATCCCGATGCCGCTCCATAAAATCATATTTGCTGGTAATATAAACACTGATTGCAAATGTATAAACGCCTTCTGCAATTCGTTAACTGATTATTTACCAACCTAAAATAAAAAAAGCAATTAGTATAATATTTAAACATTTTTTATTTAAATGTAAAACCTAGATGAAGATTTGATTAGAATGTAGTGAGATTTTCCATCGTTTTCTAATAGCAGCAAGTTAACATGTTTGTCCTTTTCTTGTTTCGTAATATAATAAGGTCCAACGACTGATTTTGAAGAATACTCATAACCAAATATGTTTACACTAATGTTAGAATTTTTTCTTCAAACAATTTTATATACTTTAGTTCCATCGGAAATTCTATTCCTTCAAAGTTTTGTGTTAAACCATTTTGCAACGTTATAATAGATGAATTAATATTATCTATGGCGTATGAAGAACATTTTTACGGATTTAATGGTTGTGAAGTTTCCAATGCCGCTATCAAACACCATTTGAAACAGTAAATGTCTTCATTATAAATATTGATACAGGCTCTTTTATTTTTTAGTTCTTTAGGTGTGGGTATATATTGGGAACCTCTTATGGGTGGATGCTTGTTAACGTTGATTTTCAAACTGAAAACCTTTAACAGAGCCCAACCGGAATCCCGTTCTTGGAACTCGGACATCTTCGTTTTTATGTAATCAAAATGATCATTTAATATATTGTCAATGTTATCAGCTCTTTCAAGTTCCATCATTTTTGTGTTGTGGTATATTTTTTTAATTACTATGTTCTTGTTACAAGGTTTAACATATTCTCCACCCAACTCTAAATTAAATTTGATTCTGCAATGACGAATTAGTGCTTCTTGAAGTTGATTAATAAGGGATGCTTTTGCCCCCTGAAATATTAAATCAACTCCTATTGTATCTTCTGTTATTTTATATTGAAAGGTTCGGATTCTATTATTGATATCGCTATTTACACCAGAAGTCGTACCTTGTTTCATGCCTTCAATTTTATTTTGTTGTTGGTTTGATTGTTGTATCTCTCTGCCATGTTCCTGAAGGTTGTTGATTCACAGCTTCATTTTGCAGTTGATAAAAATTTGGGTGATACACTTCATAATGTAATTTTAAAGCCCACTTGTTTGCCAACATTTTCTTACATATTTCACAAACTTTATGTAACATCAAATGCTTTTTAAGTGCAGCTTTAGAACTCAACGCTTTTGAGCAGAAATTGCATTGGAAGCTTTCCATTGTAAATACGTTTCAATGTTTTTCTCACTTTTACCCTATTTTTATAACTTTCGTTCACTTTTCACTCTGTGTCTCTTTTTGGTTTTGCAGAAAGTATTGAAAATCACTTCTACAGTGTAAAAAATCACATTTTACTCAACTGGTTGTGATATGTATAGTTTACGATATGAACTCTCAACTGAAAGTGGAATATAGATTCCTTTTATATTATAATTATACCTCATATTGACAATATCATGTATTATTACGTTCGAAAACATATCAACATGCAAAGCCAACCAAACATTTAAATTTATTAAAAGTATCCCAAAATGCAAGAAAATATCCCCCTCCGCCTTTTTATCCTGTATCCAAACATTTCGTAAACACATATTTGTTCCTGTCTTTTCCCTTTTTACTTCTAATCACAGTTGCATAAGATTGCGAAATTCATTATGCTGTTTATCATATTTTTGTCCAATGGTTCTTATCAACAAGTATTCGCCTGTTTATTTTTGGCGCCCATCAGTCTTTAAAATAAAAAAACATGCGTCTGTCTCCTAATACCGCTGACCATTTTTACCGATACAATTGATGTATGTTGTTGTTCTCTCTCCTATAGTTTGTTTCTCATATTTGTCCCTCTACCCCTTGTAAATATTTCGGTAAGCTCCGCGCATGCCCAACACTCAACGATGCTCGATTTAACATAAACACATTGGTATTAATATGATCAGAAATAAAAATAACTACCATCAAACTCAAAGCTAGGGTGTACATATTCCTCTCCCCCCGTTTCCTCTTGTATCTAAACATTTCGTAAACATATATTTGTTTCTGCCTCTTCCCTTTTCACTCCTAATCATAGTTGCATAACATTGCGAAATTCATTATGTTGTTTATAGTTTGTTTCCCATATTTGTCCCCCCTTTCCCCTTGCCACATATTTGCCACCCTTTCCACGCATGCCCAACACTCAACGATGCTCGATGTAACATAATCACATTGGTATTAATATGATCAGAAATAAACATAACTGCGTCTATCTCTTCATACCGCTGACCAATTTTATCGATACAATTGATGCATGCATGTTGTTGACGTCCGCACGGCCATCAAGCAGTACGTGGGTACCACACTATTGACACCGATGACAACCTCATCGATTTGGACCTGTAAGTCATCGGTGTCCTCCCATCTCTATAAAGGACCAAAATCGGGATCCTCCCATCTCCAACCACTTCTTGATCAAGTAGTGAACCCAAAGGTCGTCCTGATCTAAGATTTATAAAAACCCCCAATCAACTCAATAAAGATACTGTCGCCTGGCAGGTCTGA
Source organism: Musca vetustissima (assembly GCF_032173495.1). Lineage (NCBI taxonomy): Eukaryota > Metazoa > Arthropoda > Insecta > Diptera > Muscidae > Musca > Musca vetustissima. Next base: position 16,118 of record NW_026883064.1, read on the forward strand.
TTAAAGAAAAGTAAAAATTTAATTCTTTTAATTGTGCCTATACATCACGTGAGTATAACACGTATACTTGTGGTGTTGTGTGTATATTTATATGTGTTGTAGTTGTTGCTTTTGCCGGCAACTCACAATTCAAAAGCTCTAAATTCGTCTGAATTTAGACTTCACAATAGATCCTACGTCCTTGTGGGAATCTGTACATGGTCCTTCGAGCCTTTTAAAACGAACTAGCGGCCTAGATTTGCCATTAAATACCACTTTTTCCAAAATTTTTCAAAAAAAATCCTTTCATTCTACATCAGTGTTGACATTTCCCTGCCGTCCGCTTGTACTTCAGCAAAAACTACGGCAAAGCCCAACACTGACATAAATAAATAAAACAAAAATAAAAAAGACTATTTGTTTTGCAAAGTCGTATTTATTTTCACAATAAATTATTACAAAAATTGTTTTTAATTAACAAATTAACACTCATTAACACACTTATATATTTCACCACTCTTTATTTTATTAAAAAATTTTATCAAAACTCTGGTCATTCCATGGAATGTACTTAGGCACAAATTCTCGTATACAACGACTCAATACTCTATTGAAAGAGAAATAACGAAACGAAAATTTCGGTTGAACGTGGCTAAATTATACGATAAAGCCAGTCTATCACCACCAACAATCGTAAGAGCCAAGATATTTCTACCAGATATATGGCTAAAAAGTGTTAATTGGATGATTAAAGTCTCATCCACTCTGTCGTATATGTGTTATGGAAAGAAAAATCACTATTTAATAACGGACCACTTGTCGTATGGTCAAGATTTTCTGTGTTTTGTTCTATATATTTCTTTCCAGAACATAAACATTGATCCTGAGCAATGTCTAGTGTGCTATAAGCAGCATAAGATTTTAGCCTGCAGAACGGAGCAGAAGGACAGGGAGTATGCTGTGCGGGTACACAAATACTGCATAAACTGTCTATCCAAAGAACATTTTGTGCCAAACTGCAATGCAGCTGATAACTGGTCACCTGACAACAATCCACCACAACGGCCAAACACGAACTCTCATGGGTACAACAACAAAAAACGGGCCATCAACAACAAATTTCGGGTCAACACACACCAACGTCAGTCAGTTAAAAGCACCGAAGCTCGGGCAACAGTGCATTATCCTCAAGCAAGGAACATCCCTAAGCGGCACTCTAAGTTTTCGCTTAACAGTCAAAGAGACAAAAAAGAAGATCCACAAAGAAATTTCGGAGCAAATAAAGGTCCTGGGATCGCCAGAATGTTGCACAATTGCAAGGGGCGGAGGATGTTTACGTCCGCACGGATTTTTATTTATTTTTTATTCCGCCCAAAATTTCTCCTAAAAGTGCCCAAAACCAATTATTTATGCCCAAAAATTGAAAAAGTATACACTGACGTTAAATATTAAAGCGAGAATCCTTTTTGTTCTACATTCTACAAATAATAACAAACTTGATTTTTATATTAAATAGTTTTTTTAATGTCTTTGTTTTAAAAATTTGTACTTTTTGCGGCAAGGTACCTCATCAAAATATTCGTTTAGACCGTGACCGTTTGTCTGTCTGATGCGGCACAACTCTTTGATAAAACCCTTATATAAAGCGAATGATAAATTCTGTAAGGTCTCAACATGAAAGGCCTTGATACTTACACTTAATATAAATTTAGGGCAATTATCGGTCGCAATATAATAAATACATGTTCCAGCTTGGCACTAGAGAGTAATTTCATAGACCATCAAACCGTAGATTGAGCGTATATATGTATATGTCGGCAAAACCGACTGAATGACCTAAAATAAAACCAGTAAGCGGAACAGAATATTCGGACGGTGCTGGCCATACAATACCCTACACAAATACGACTGGACATACATTTTCAGTGAAAGTTTGTCCACATATGAACATTTTGGTATATCCGACCACATACGTCAAGTTAGTTGAGATGATTTCATATGTTCGTTGAGAAAACATGTCCACCATATAATGTCATGTTCTTCGATGCCAAGATCCACTTCCCCAATAAATGACATGGTGTTCGGATCATACATATGGTCTATAGAGTGATTAAAATCAGACGTTAATAAAGATTTTAGTCTATTTTATCCCATAAATATTATCAGATAACTACAGAAAACTATAGGTTTCAACCGGAACATTAAATATTTTGTAACTTTTGGCGCGATATTTGATAGTGGGAAAAAAGTTGGACAATAATTCCTGAAACAACCGGCCAAATATTAAATGATAATCATCAAAACATCCATGATTTTTCCTTAGCTGATCCCCATTCCCGTGTATAATTGTGATCAGACAAAAATTAAGTATTAGGTTCATTTGAATATATAGGAGTCGTCTTTGGGTAGAACCGAATCCACATACAAATGACGATTAATCTATAAATACAAATTATAATGGACAGACGGGCGGAAAAACATGTCTACATCGAATCATCTAGTCGAAATATATCGGTAAAAAATATTTCGCTGTTTTGCTCTTGTGCCAATAATATTTCACACAACATATTTGTGTAGGGTAAACAAAAATAATAAAATGTAAATGTGCCGGAAACGAAAAAAAATGCCCAAAATCTGCCCTAGTCCTAAATGTTACGTTATTTATGCCCACTTTTGGGCATATATGCCCACTTTCGGCAACACTGATAAAGATACTGTCGCCTGGCAGGTCTGATTAAAGAGAAGTAAAAATTTAATTCTTTTAATTGTGCCTTGTGGAGTTGTGTGTATATTTACATGTGTTGTAGTTGTTGCTTTTGCCGGCAACTCACAATCCAAAAGCTCTAAATTCGTCTGAATTTAGACTTCACAATAGATCCTACGTCCTTGTGGGAATCTGTACACATGTTGTTGTTGTTATTCCCTATAGTTTGTTTCCCATATCAGTTTCCCCTTCCCCTTGTAAACATTTCGGTAAGCTCCGCGCATGCCCACATAGTTTGCCATTCCTCTCATTCCTCTGGCAGGTTTCTCCTTCGACACTACTACCGACGCAAACGAAGAAGAGCTTTGTGCAGCTGACGACGGTGTAGGTCTCTTTGCAGCAGGTTTTTGTTCCTCCTAGGACCTCATTCTCTTTGGCACCCGGGGTTACAATCGCTGCAGAGATAGGCCCAGCCCACAAAGGCACCTGCTTCGCGCTCGCTACCTCTCGCGCATCCACTAACAACTGCCCAATTGTCACATCCTTGGATATCGGTTTTGGCAATTCGACAGGGGGTGGATTGACAGAGGGTGGTTGTGCCTTATCGGTCTTCTTGGAGACAGTCCCCTGCCTTCCGTCTTTTTGGATGCTGTCCCGTCCGATAAATTGGTTGCAGTAGTTAACTGCTCTCCGGTACATCTTCTTGGCAGTGATCTCCTTGACATCTACATGCCTAGCAGTTACTGGTACTGGCGATTCACCATCTTAACGACGGGAGTTTCATCAGTACTAGTATCCGCTTCTACAGCCAACTGCCTTAGTTTTCTAGTGACATCACTACAGGACATGGAGATTGAGTACGGATCTTCAACCTAGCAAGGGCTTACATCCCTACTCATCATCTGGGAAGACTCAGCTTGCTTTGGGGGAGACACCTGGATCGCTACCGTGTTTGTCACCGTAGTGCTAATCACTGTACTTTCCATGATGTCTTTCTCGTCTGACAAGGGTGATTCATCCCAGAGATGCTCTCTTGACTAAGGCGGAAGGAGCCGGTTTCCTCTATTAAGTTGAGGAGAAGATCCGACTGCTTCTCCAGGCTTTCGTTTACGTCGTCAAGAGTGGGACATGAGGCAAAAGAGAGATCCAGGAGAGTAGCTTGGGTCGTCAACACTTGAGGGGGTTCATCGAGATCTGAAATATCGAAAAATCGCATATGTGATCGATCCAGCTCTGAAATTTGAGTCAGAACTATATACATATATATATATATATATATTATTTGTATTTGGTAATACAGATCAGCGACATGTGGTAAATTTATTGGACTGCCGTGAAAGGTGTCCATTAAATCTAAATTAGGAATTTGAGATTTAAAATTCGATATTTTTGGAGATGAGAACAGTTTATCCATAACATTAGCCTTTTGCTACAACAGTTCTAAACGAATAGGGGGCGACATTTAAAGAGAACACATCTCTCTTGGTGTGGGAGATTTCGCTTCTTTCTCAGAATGAGCCGAAATGCTGTGTTGCTTTTGGTTGCACGTGTTGCAACTAAATTTGTTTGTACAGTTTTTAACAGTATGGCCACGAGATAGACAATTTATACAAAACTTTTCCTTTTAACAAACAATAATTTGTCCTACAATGAATGTTTCATTACCTAGTGGCAGAGTGGAATATGATGGTTGCGGGTGTGACATATGACACAAGAAGATTTTGAAGGATATAAGGTAAAATATCAATATTTGGATGTAAATTGTTATTTCTTTCGTGGTGCAATATTCTGTTGTAGATATTTATTCAAAAAAAGTCAAGGAATTTGAAAATTATCTAAGAAGAATGACGGAAATATAAAAAGAGTCCTCAGAATGTGATGAACAAGAAAATTCTCGAATTGCAAATAACATGGAAGCTGTGAAGGATCTATCTACAAGAAGTCAATTATAAATGAACGCCCAGGACATAAAAGAAGGAGAGTTTTATTGACATCCAAAAGTAAGACAGATTTGGAGGATCAACGATCGAAAAAGCTGCTGATGGAACAGTTTGGGAAGAAATATACGGAAGTCCCAAAGCTGGTAGGTTGTCAGTGCAAAATATTTTAGGCACTTGTCAGGGCCAACAAGGCATATTATGAGAGGACAAATGAAGACGACATTTACTATTATCATTGATCAACATGTAGTGCATTATATTAAAAAATGTACAGGGGAAGAATAACCATATAAGGTGTTGGGGAGCAATTGGAAGTTAAATGCAACAAAACTCAATGCATTTATTTCATTGTTATATGCTCGTGATATTTGTGGAATAAGAATTGGGAATCGGCCTTTTTTCGAAAACAAGCATATGTTATGTTTGGGATTGTTGCAAACATATATATGTTTGCAGCAGAATATGTTTAGGACATATGTTAGAGAGGAGTTTTTTTTCCTCCGCGTAGCCATTTTATAATTTCTTTCTATAGCTTACTAAGGCAACTCTCTTTTGTTTCCACAAACTTTTCCAACAATTGTAGTTTTATTTGAAAGTAATTTCTTGGCCAATGGTACACTAGTGAAAAAATTATCCGTTGTTACATTACTTCCGCATCCTGTGAATCGATCCAACAGCTTTAGGGCAATGCACTCTCCAAGTGGAATTGAAGAATCTCTCCTTTCATCCATTCCCAAATATGGAAACCCATTTACTATATACTTACTGTTGACGTCACACGCCAACCAAAACTTTATGCCAAATTTGTCTGGTTTATTTGGCATATACTGCGTAAATCTAAACCTAGCCGGAATTTTCAATAAATTGATCCCATATTGTAGGTATCATAGCAAATTTATCTGTTTATAGACGCTGACTTCTTTTGCTGTTCTTATCAAATCATATAAACTTCATGACAAACATATATAATTATGCTTGGATGTGAACATATATATGTTTGGATGTAAATAAATAAATGTTTGGGTGCATTTGTATACCTAAACCAGATATAAGGAAAAACTATTTTTTAATAAATTCTTATGTTATACAAAGTTTATATCGTAGTGTAAAACAAAATCATCGAGTTCTACTCGAAATGCATAAAAATTGTTATCCAATCCACGATTTAATATTCTTTGCAAACAAAATAAAGAAATTCGACGTTGTATATTAATGAAGACGGCTCCACTTTGGGTTTAAATGAAGCAGGCCTCGCGTTGGTCGTCAATAAAGCAGGCTCGTGAGCGGAGCTGGTATGCCTTCATCCGAAACAAGATTTCCAATATTAATTGTTTACTCCTGGTTTAGAAACTACTTCCAGCATACGATTTGAGTCCATCAACTTGGGCAAGTGTGGTTAATGACCTTAAGCCTTCAGTGTTCGCTAAACAAATTAGAGTCGCAGAGTCCAGGCTCGAAGTGTCGATGATTTTGTTGAAATTAGATTGAGTTTAAGTACTACTTATGAGAAGCAAGATTAATGTCTAGTATTGGTTGTATGAAAAGGTATTAATATAAGTGATGTAGTTTTTGGTACTATTTACAAAATATTTACATAGTTAACCATTAATTTCAAATATTTAAATAAGTGTTGCATTTTAGTATTCAAATGATCAATAAAACGTATGTGTTTATACTATAGTAATTAAAATTTGAATAAAAATAGAGTTAATCCGTTTCAAAATCCAATTTTTACACTTGGGATTTGCATTGCGAAGTAATGAGGTTAAAGTCATTAGTTGTTCAATAGCTATTGTCTAGCTTTATAGCTAGTTACTATGCTCTTTAGTTACTTCATACACAAAATATGGTATTGAGTTCATTTGCCGATTGTCGTTTTCTGCAGACATTTTATAGTTTTTCTACATAAGTATAGTGTAGGGTGATGTTATAAATCAGATAAGACTAAACCAAATACATATTGTACAACATAAATTATAAAATAAATAAAAAAGCTAACTCCTTATTCTCCAAATGTTCCGCAATATGCCAAAGCAGAAAAATATTGTCCAAACAACTTTTATATTTTAAATTTATATTTTAAATATTTAGCTCAAGGCTAACCAACGACAACATTTCTGTAAAAAAATATACATTTGTTGCGTAGGCGAAAATCTTAAATTGCAGCGAATGTTTGCCACCTACTTCTATTTCTTAAGGTTTAGAAAGAAATATGTAGAAGTAATTTTGATTGTATAAGAAATTCCGTTGCATATCTTGCATTAGAATCTGTCGACGGTGAAATTGTTTGCCGAGATCCGGCCAACCACCTCAATTTTATATTTATATGGGTAGGTTCTAAGTAAAGTTGTCCCCAAGGGCCCCAATTTTATATTTGGAAGGGCAGCTTTGGAAGCCGATTTTCGGGTAGTACGGACTTTCAGAGAATCGGCGGCAATATAAAAATAATGGAATTTGTGACCAGAATGGAAATTTTTAAGGGCATTTATTTTCTATTTTCGGTATATTTTTTCTTTAATTGTACAACTTTTGTCAAAATTATTTATTTGTTTTTTGTTTCTTCACAACACAAACTAATTGTCAGCATGATAATTTAATTTCTATAACAACAATGTTGTTTTTGTAAAATAATCGTTGTTGTAGCTGATGCATACACTTTATTAAATACACCTTGCTAGGAATAATACTTAACAATGCCATCTGCCCAATAGAAGACTACAATAACGCTCTCCATCCACTAAAAGCTTTAAATTTTATCAGGATAAATTCTCCATTAATTAAATCCCCTGGTTATAGTGGCGAAGCTTACATTTTGTGTTATTGTTTTATTTAAGTTTTTCCTGGCAGCATGACAAAAGTGAAACCTAATGAAACATATGCTTGGAAAAATAAAGTAGTTGAAAGAAAATTGGAAAATTCGCTCAAATTTTTAAAGTCCAAAATAACTACCTTTTTCAAAATCAAAAATAGATTTATTAAAATAAAAAATTAAGTGTTCGAATGACAATTGTTTACATGCAAAAAATAGGAAGACATTTTGAAATCAAACACAAAATTCGCGCGAACGCCCCAAAATAAAATAAGTCCCTAAAAGTGAGGTCTTTTTTCATAATGAAATAATTCTCTAATTCGGAAAATGAAATAAATCAGCTAATAAATTGTTTCCTATCATATAGTTTTTACTTTGTTTAAAAAAATTATAGTTTTTTCTACATTTTTGCCCAACACTCCATTACACGCCTGTACTGCAGAGGTAGTAGTCTTGGGGTAGTCGAATTGTTTTATTACAGACGCAAAAGTTCTAGATTTCAATCTGTAAATGAGATTTTTTATTATTCATATAAACAATAGATTTTGAAATATATCTACCAAAAACCATCGAAATACATTTTAACGAATAATTGAAGACCACAACAGGGGTCAATAAAAAGTATTATTTTTATACAAATCTAAATTAAACAGCCTGACAAAAGTGAAATCTACGCTTGGAGAAATGGGATATTTAAAAGAAAATTGAAAAATTCGCGCGAACCTTTTGTTAAAGTAAAAAAAATACATATGTCTACAATTAATCAATTTATTAAATTAAACAATGAAGTGTTCGAATGAAAATTGTATACATCTATAAAATTTTGTACGTTTAATATATTAAAAATTACTTACCAACAACCCAATGTTTTTGTTTTCGGGTAAACCATATTTCAATTACATCACAATTACTCCTAATTTGATTTAAAGATTTCAATCAAATGATCGCTGCCCTTACAAGGCAAAATTCAAATAAAAAAAAATCGATTTCAATTCCATTTAGAATTGTTCTTCATTCGGATGATTATGGTCAATATACTTTTTTCCAAAAAGTATTGCGAGCTCACCAATTTTGGAGGCTAATTCTGTTGCCTTTGTCCTTCCACAATGCACGAGTTTTGCAAAATGTGAATCCGGGTCGAGCTGCAACGAACCGAAAGTTGACAGCCATTCTGTGAAAATGGTTTTTTTTTATTTTAGGAAGATTTTGGGGCATCGCTCTAAGAGGACAAACAACTCAATTCAAAAAGTTATAGCATTACTATGGAATTCATTCCGCCAATCCCCACCAATTTAGATGAATATATATATATATATATTGCCAACATATATAACCCCTATAACCCCCTTTTTTATATTAAAATATGTATCTGATTTATTCCGTGTGTTGCGGATGGGTAGTCCTTAGGGGGAATAGTCAATTCTAAAGATATTGTGGTAAAAAAACTCAAACATGACGATACTGAAATATATCGGCATACATTTAGGCATCTCCAATATAGTGATACCTCCTGAAGGAAATAATTGAGAAAAACAATTAAAATATTGGCATACACCAGTCATTAATTAGGCATAGCCCTCATATAATGATACCCCCAAATATTCACTATTTCCTACACTATATAATCAATATTGGTCCCCCTTTAGGCATAGCCTCATATAACTTTGTAATCTAAATTACAGTAGTTTGAGGATTGTATACTTTACCAAGCGTTGTCAGTATCAGTCCACTTTTTCGATCTTACAAATTTTAGGAAACATCCCCATTAAAAATTGCTGAAGTTTGTATTTGGTGTACATAATGGTTTACATAAATCGTTTTGTAGAATTATCGGTATATGCCCACTCTTTGGTATGTTCCCTATATTTTCATTGCATGTATCTGTCAATATACCTATGGTGGAGGGTATCCAAAGTTCGGCCCGGCCGAACTTAACGCTTTTTCACTTGTTTCATTTAGTAAGCATTCTTTATAGTCATTTATAGAGTATTTTGAAATAAAACACTTTATAACGCCCTTTGCTTAACTTTTTCGCCATCTTCAACCTGGAAGGAATACATTTTGGGTCCTAATCCAATAGTCATAATTTTTCCACAGTTCTCATCCTTCATCATTCCAATTATTTTCTTATTTTTTCTCGGAATTTTATATATATTGTCTTCTGGATAATCGGACGTATCAAATTGTAAGTCAATATCATATTTTCGTACACATCGTCCGTTTCTATATCTAAAATAAATGATTCTGTATCTGTATAGCAAAGAGTAGCACGAAATCATACATTCTATATTTTGAAAGTTCTAAAATACAAAAATCTAAATAAATAGGTTTATTATATGTGAAGTTTGTTTTAATCATTTGGATTGCCCATAATTCATCATCAAATTGAGATGCACTATGAAAGTTTGGTTTTGATATCAGTTTTTGAGCACCTATTCTACGTCTATCTCTATACTCCCAATGATTGACTAATTTAATGTTCTTCCGTTTATTTTCCATGGTTTTCCCAAAAACAGAATTGTTATACAGTTTATATAAATTTTTAATAACATTGAACTTGTATTTTTATCAATATATGGTGCTAATCATGGCGATTGTCGAAATGAAATTACAAAATGAACTTTTGTCAATTTTAGCCCATTTTCCAAACACTGTTTTTAAACCATGTAATGCATTGCATAGTTTTTCTTTGGGCTAAAATCAGCAATAAGCTTCTCATATTTTGAATCCCCAACCTTTTTATTTTCTGCACAAAAGGGTAAATCATTGTGTAGATCATGCAATTCTTCCGGATACTCAAAGTCTACTACGTATATGTATCCAATTGTAGAATTATGCATGAATTTAAGGATTTCTTCAACATCTGTTATTGTCTCTTCAGGTTGCAACCATTTAAAATCTCCTTCTGAAAGATACTGCTTCATTGCCTAACCATAGAAATTATTGGCATCTAAATATAATAAATAGTGTGATGGTGAATTTTTATCATAGTCCTTCATATACTTGTTATTTGCTTTAGCAAATCTTATGGTTCCAATGTAAATGCCGTATTAGTTCCTGTCTTTTATTTTTTTACTCCTAATCATAGTTGCATAAGATTGCGAAATTCATTATGCTGTTTATCATATTTCTGTCCAATGGTTCTTATCAACAAGTATTCGCCTGTTTATTTTTGGCGCCCATCTGTCTTTAAAATCATACAAAACCATGCGCCTGTCTCCTAATACCGCTGACCATTTTTACCGATACAATTGATGTATGTTGTTGTTTGTTGATATTCTCAATAGTCCCAATAGTTTGCTTCCCATATTTGTCCCTCTTCTCCTTGTAAACATTTCGGTAAGCTCCGCGCATGCCCAACACTCAACGATGCTCGATTTAACATAAACACATTGGTATTAATATGATCAGAAATAAACATAACTACCATCAAACTCAAAGCTAGGGTGTACATATTTCTCTCCCCCCGTTTCCTCTTGTATCCAAACATTTCGTAAACACATATTTGTTCCTGCCTCTTCCCTTTTCACTCCTAATCATAGTTGCATAACATTGCGAAATTCATTATGCTGTTTATAGTTTGTTTCCCATATTTGTCCCCCCTTTCCCCTTGCCATATATTTGCCAACACTCAACGATGCTCGATTTAACATAAACACATTGGTATTAATATGATCAGAAATAAACATAACTTCATGCCGCTGACCAATTTTATCGATACAATTGATGCATGCATGTTGTTGTTATTCCCTATAGTTTGTTTCCCATATCTGTTCCCCCTTCCCCTTGTAAACATTTCGGTAAGCTCCGCTCATGCCCACATAGTTTGCCATTCCTCTCATTCCTCTGGCAGGTTTCTCCTTCGACACTACTACCGACGCAAACGAAGAAGAGCTTTGTGCAGCTGACGACTGTGTAGGTCTCTTTGCAGCAGGTTTTTGTTCCTCCTAGGACCTCATTCTCTTTGGCACCCGGGCTTACAATCGCTGCAGAGAGAGGCCCTCTCGCGCATCCACTAACAACTGCCCTTGTATATCGGCTTTGGCAATTCGACAGGGGGTGGATTGACAGAGGGTGGTTGTGCCCTATCGGTTTTCTTGGAGGCCGACATCGACAGTCCCCTGCCTTCCGTCTTTTTGGATGCTGTCCCGTCCGATATATTGGTTGCAGTAGTTAACTGCTCTCCGGTACATCTTCTTGGCAGTGATCTCCTTGACATTTACATGCCTAGCAGTTACTGGTACTGGTGATTCACCATCTTAACGACGGGAGTTTCATCAGTACTAGTATCCGCTTCGACAGCCAACTGCCTGAATTTTCTAGTGACATCACTACAGGACATGGAGATTGAGTACGGATCTTCAACCTAGCAAGGGCTTACATCCCTACTCATCATCTGGGAGACTCTTCTTGCTTTGGGGGAGACACCTGGATCGCTACCGTGTTTGTCACCGTAGTGCTAATCACTGTACTTTCTCGTCTGACAAAGGTGATTCATCCCAGAGCTGATTCGGGATGCTCTCTTGACTAAGGCGAAAGGAGCCGGTTTCCTCTATTAAGTTGAGGAGAAGATCCGACTGCTTCTCCAGGCTTTCGTTTACGTCGTCGAGAGTGGGACATGAGGCAAAAGAGAGATCCAGGAGAGTAGCTTGGGTCGTCAACACTTGAGGGGGTTCATCGAGATCTGAAATATCGAAAAATCGCATATGTGATCGATCCAGCTCTGAAAGTTGAGTCAGAACTATATACATATATATATATATATATATATATTGTATTTGGTATTTCAGATCAGCGACATGTGGTAAATCTATTGGACAGCCGTGATTTAAAATTCGATATTGTTGGAGATGAGAACAGTTTATCCATAACATTAGCCCTTTGCTTCAACAGTTCTAAACGAATAGGGGGCGACATTTAAAGAGAACACATCTCTCTTGGTGTGGGAGATTTCGCTTCTTTCTCAGAATGAGCCGAAATGCTGTGTTGTTTTTGGTTGCACGTGTTGCAACTAAATTTGTTTGTACAGTTTTTAACAGCATGGCCACGAGATAGACAATTTATACAAAACTTTTCCTTTTAGCAAATAAGAATTTGTCCTACAATGAATGTTTCATTACCTAGTGGCAGAGTGGAATATGATGGTGTGACATATGACACAAGAAGATTTTGAAGGATATAAGGTAAAATATCAATATTTGGATGTAATTTGTTATTTCTTTCGTGGTGCAATATTCTGTTGTAGATATTTATTCAAAAAAAGTCAAGGAATTTGAAAATTATCTAAGAAGAATTACGGAAATATAAAAAGAGTTCTCAGAATGTGATGAACAAGAAAATTCTGGAATTGAAAATAACATGGAATCTGAGAAGGATCTATCTACAAGAAGTCAATTATAAATGAACGCCCAGGACATAAAAGAAGGAGTGTTTTATTGACATCCAAAAGTAAGACAGATTTGGAGGATCAACGCAACGAAAAAGCTGCTGATGGAACAGTTTGGGAAGAAATATACGGAAGTCCCAAAAATATTTTAAGCACTTGTCAGGGCCAACAAGGCATATTATGAGAGGACAAATGAAGACGGCATTTACTATTATCATTGATCAACATGTAGTGCATTATATTAAAAAATTTACAGGGGAAGAATAACCATATAAGGTGTTGGGGAGCAATTGGAAGTTAAATGCAACAAAACTCAATGCATTTATTTCTTTGTTATATGCTCGTGATATTTGTGGAATAATAATTGGGAATCGGCCTTTTTTCGAAAACAAGCATATGTTATGTTTGGGATTGTTGCAAACATATATATGTTTGCAGCAGAATATGTTTAGGACATATGTTAGAGAGGCGTTTTTTTCCTCCGTGTAGCCATTTTATAATTTCTTTCTATAGCTAACTAAGGCAACTCTCTTTTGTTTCCACGAACTTTTCCAACAATTGTAGTTTTATTTGAAAGTAATTTCTTGGCCAATGGTACACTAGTGAAAAAATTATCCGTTGTTACATTACTTCCGCATCCTGTGAATCGATCCAACAGCTTTAGGGCAATGCACTCTCCAAGTGGAATTGAAGAATCTCTCCTTTCATCCATTCCCAAATATGGAAACCCATTTACTATATACTTACTGTTGACGTCACACGCCAACCAAAATTTTATGCCAAATTTGCCTGGTTTATTTGGCATATACTGCGTAAATCTAAACCTAGCCGGAATTTTCAATAAATTGATCCCATATTGTAGGTATCATAGCAAATTTATCTGTTTATAGACGCTGACTTCTTTTGCTGTTCTTATCAAATCATATAAACTTCATGACAAACATATATAATTATGTTTGGATGCAAACACATATATGTTTGGATGTGAACATATATATGTATGGATGTAAATAAATAAATGTTTGGGTGCATTTGTATACTTACACCAGATATAAGGAAAAACTATTTTTTAATAAATTCTTATGTTATACAAAGTTTATATCATAGTGTAAAACAAAATCATCGAGTTCTACTCGAAATGCATAAAAATTGTTATCCAATCCACGATTTAATATTCTTTGCAAACAAAATAAAGAAATTCGACGTTGTATATTAATGAAGTCGGCTCCACTTTGGGTTTAAATGAAGCAGGCCTCGCGTTGGTCGTCAATAAAGCAGGCTCGTGAGCGGAGCTGGTATGCCTTCATCCGCAACAAGATTTCCAATATTAATTGTTTACTCCTGGTTTAGAAACTACTTCCAGCATACGATTTGAGTCCATCAACTTGGGCAAGTGTGGTTAATGATCTTAAGCCTTCAGTGTTCGCTAAACAAATTAGAGTCGCAGAGTCCAGGCTCGAAGTGTCGATGATTTTGTTGAAATTAGATTGAGTTTAAGTACTACTTATGAGAAGCAAGATTAATGTCTAGTATTGGTTGTATGAAAAGGTATTAATATAAGTGATGTAGTTTTTGGTACTATTTACAAAATATTTACATAGTTAACCATTAATTTCAAATATTTAAATAAGTGTTGCATTTTAGTATTCAATTTGATCAATAAAACGTATGTGTTTATACTATAGTAATTAAAATTTTAATAAAAATAGAATTGATCCGTTTCAAAATCCAATTTTTACACTTGGGATTTGCATTGCGAAGTTATGAGGTTAAAGTCATTAGTTGTTCAATAGCTATTGTCTAGCTTTATAGCTAGTTACTGTGCTCTTTAGTTACTTCATACACAAAATATGCTATTGAGTTCATTTGCCGATTGAAAACATTTTCTAATAATGTAGGTACTGTCAATACAACAAAACTGTCGTTTTCTGCAGACATTTTATAGTTTTTCTACATAAGTATAGTGTAGGGTGATGTTATAAATCAGATAAGACTAAACAAAATATATATTATACAACATAAATTATGAAATAAATAAAAAAGCTAACTCCTTATACTCCAAATGTTCCGAAATATGCCAAGGCAGAAAAATATTGTAGGTTGTGTGAAAAAGTCCGTCACTACAAAAAAATCTGCTCGGAATGACGGAACGTTGGAACATTTGAATTTAATTTGTAGATGCAATTTCGCAACAATATTCGACATATATACAACGTATTTAGTATTTTTACACGATGTGTATTTTACATATGTGCTGTCACTTTATTTACATATGGAAATTGAACTCGTTATGTGAAACATATGGAAATTTCAATGTGTCAGAACGATATGCAATTACATATTCATTTTTTCCGAATAGGATGCGCTTTATTTTGTATGTGAGACATAAGGAAATCAGCTGTTTGAATGAAACACATTGTTGGAAGAAAATATTTAAATTGCAAGTCAAAGAAAAGGATGAAAAGGCAACAATTACTAATTATTATTTCATTTGTAGGTGTTTAATAAAAAAAATGATGTTGATTTAAAAAATAAATAAAAGTGTTTTTTTTATAGGTTATGTCATATGTAAAATACATATGCCGATTTGACCACAAAAAATAAAAGTATTGTGTACGCTGCTAATTTTGACACACATAAGGAATTACATTTGGATAAAATAAGTGACAGCACATATGTAAATACATATCGTGTAAAAACACAATTATCATTGCAACTTCGATCATGTAGCTCATTTCGAAAGAGAAATAAAAAATTAAGTATTCCAAACAACTTTTATATTTTAAATTTTTCCAACAGTTTAATAGCTAATTTGCTATATAATTGTAACTAGGAATCAAGGTGTATTAAATAAGGTGTAAGTGACAATCATATGGTTTCAAAGTTTTTTCTTCTTTGTGAATCTAATTGTCAAACACATTTTTAAAATATTTTTTAAATTTTAAAACTTTATAAACAAATGCGAAGATGAATAGTTTTTGGAACTAAGGGATATTTTCTTAGCTTCTCAAAAAACCAAATTTAAAACCCTGTCGCTGATCATTGGCTATAGCATGAATTTGGGATATTTAGCTCAAGGCTAACCAACGACAACATTTCTGTAAAAAAATATACATTTGTTGCGTAGGCGAAAATCTTATGTTTGCCACCTACTTCTATTTCTTAAGGTTTAGAAAGAAATATGTAGAAGTAATTTTGATTGTATAAGAAATTCCGTTGCATATCTTGCATTAGAATCTGTCGATGGTGAAATTGTTTGCCGAGATCCGGCCAACCACCTCAATTTTATATTTATATGGGTAGGTTCTAAGTAAAGTTGTCCCCAAGAGCACCAATTTTATATTTGGAAGGGCAGCTTTGGAAGCCGATTTTCGGGTAGTACGGACTTTCAGAGAATCGGCGGCAATATAAAAATAATGGCATTTCCGACCAGAATGGAAATTTTTAAGGGCATTTATTTTCTATTTTCGATATATTTTTTCTTTAATTGTACAACTTTTGTCAAAATCGTTCTGGATTTCAATCTGTAAATGAGATTTTTTTATTATTCATATAAACAATAGATTTTGAAATATATCTACCAAAAACCATCGAAATACATTTTAACGAATAATTGAAGACCACAACAGGGGTCAATAAAAAGTATTATTTTTATACAAATCTAAATTAAACAGCCTGACAAAAGTGAAATCTACGCTTGGAGAAATGGGATATTTAAAAGAAAATTGAAAAATTCAAGCGAACCTTTTGTTAAAGTAAAAAAAATACATATGTTTACAATTAATCAATTTATTAAATTAAACAATGAAGTGTTCGAATGAAAAATTACTTATCAACAACCCAATGTTTTTGTTTTCGGGTAAACCATATTTCAATTACATCACAATTACTCCTAATTCAAATCAAATGATCGCTGCCCTTACAAGGTAAAATTTAAATAAAAAAAATCGATTTCAATTCCATTTAGAATTGTTCTTCATTCGGATGATTATGGTCAATATACTTTTTTCCAAAAAGTATTGGAGGCTAATTCTGTTGCCTTTGTCCTTCCACAATGCACGAGTTTTGCAAAATGTGAATCCGGGTCGAGCTGCAACGAACCGAAAGTTGACAGCCATTCTGTGAGAATGGTTTTTTTTATTTTAGGAAGATTTTGAGGCATCGCTCTAAGAGGACAAACAACTCAATTCAAAAAGTTATAGCATTACTATGGAATTCATTCCGACAATTCCCCACCAATTTAGAGGAATATATATATATATATATATATTGCCAACAAATTAGATTTTGATCTATTTTTCATCAGTATACATCGGCATCGAAAATATTTTATAGAAATTATAGGTTTTTATATTATATATGAGCCTGATTTGAATTCTATTTTTGTTTTCCAGTACGGAGATACTCCACTGCACACAGCATGCCGCTATGGACACGCTGGAGTTGTACGAATATTACTGTCGGCGTATTCTAATTGCAATAAACAAAACAATAATGGAGATACCCCACTACACATTGCGTGTGCAATGGGTAGACGAAAAATAGCAAAAATACTGATGAGATCCAATTGTGAAACACAAGTTACAAATTTTCAAAACGATACACCCATGGATATAGCAAGGCGTAAACAACACAAGGAACTCTTACGTATTATGTGCCGCGATGTGAATATACGTTATTATAAAGATACCATAAATAACTCGATTTTTTCGAACGATATTGGCTTTTCTCCGTATGGTTGTCAATCTGTGTTGGATTATCGCTACATATTTTTGTCAAATCTGGAACCGTTATCTACATTAACTCTTGAAAAAAATGAACAGTACTATTTTGACTTAGCTGGTAACTTGCACAAGGGACCAAAATGCTTAAAAAAACAATGTTATTGCAATCCACTAATAAACAGCGACAAATAAAATAGCTTTTTAATATACACCAATGAATGTTGTATGGCTGAAAAGCTTTATTTATTATACATGGTACAACAAAACAAGGTAAATTACAAAAAAAAAAAAAAACAACTCTCTATGTTGTTTTCTTCTGACAGATATAAAATAATTACACGCAAAAAGTTGTGTTTATCTGACAAAATTTTAATATATAACTAAATCGCGAAAAACGAACGAAACGCAATGAACGTACACCTTTTTTATAACGCAACTCTCATCGTGAGATCTTGTGTCAAAATGTTAATGGGGGCATGTGAGAATGGGGACTATAGTTATCGATAATAAGGAAAAGTGTTTTGTGCCTTTGATATAAAATTCTCTTGGCAGTTTTTTACAAAGTATATAACCTTTTATCACAAAACATAAAAAACAAATGTCCAGTACACTATCATACCTGTTTTATTTGGTCAAAATGTTTAGTGTATCCTTTCATTTCAGGCACTGATATGTACAGTGGCGTGGCGTGCAGAAGCAGTAGATGTTTGTACTTTGGACACTTTTTACGTCATATAAATAGTTATTTTTAAATTATATATTAAAAGAATGTAAATAGGTAAGTTTTTAACAACAAAATGTGCTTTATTAATACTCGGTGGACGGCGCGAAGAGCTCTTCCTGGCATTGATTGTGGCAGCATAAAAAGCATGGACCTGTATTATAAATTGTAAATAATATTGCTGATAGAAAAAATGCAGTGACGCCATGTGAAGCACGATGAAGGAAGCGTCAGTGTGGTGGCTTTAACTTGTGTGTGGGGTGCGCCTCTGTTTTTCTATTGGGAATAAGAATAAGCATGTATATTTACGATCATTCACAATAGCCAAATCATATGTTTGTGAATAATGTCAAACAAAACACGTCTGAGAGAATTCGAATAAATGCGAAACAAAAGAAAAAATATGATGACAGGGGCCTTTCTTCCTTATTAAATGGATAAATTTTGTTCCTTTTTGATTTGACTCTTGAAGAATATTGGACGTGTGGCCTACACTAGCATAACTGATATTAAAGCTCCATATCGGCAAAGTTTTATTTATTTATTTTTGTATTTGGAAAATTTGAAAGCCGCCGAACAAATTTGCCACTACGAGGGAGAAGCCGCACTTTATGGCATGACCGTACCGGCATGCCCACGTATCTTGCCAAAGCGACATGTGTCACTGAATACCCGAACGACAAGCTCCCATTTTGAATACATTCCGCCGGAGGTAGGTGGGAGTTTCCTCGGCAGGTTAACCGTCGGGGGAACAACTGCTTCTATGCATATAGGTTTGGTCAGTTTAACTACAAATATTATTTCCTAATTATTTCTTTTCCTTATTCTTGCATATTTCGGGTTTTCCAAAATTTCATCAATCTATTTCTATTAAGAGCCCGGTATGATTTAGTTTTTTTGTACAGCCGTATCGTTCGTTGGTTGGCAAGAACCACCCCTCATCCGGCGAGCTTTAGCCGCGCAAAACGCCGGCAAAGCCAATAATGAACACAATCGATAAGCCTTTTTAAAACATCGGCAGTAACATGTGGAACCTTGTTTTATAGACTCATATAAACCGATGTTTGTAGATAAAACTCCTATCCTGTAGAAGAATTAATTTTAAGCAGGTTGGACACATGTCCAAAAACGTGAGAAAATATCTTGGTGTTCAATTAACGCAGTGACCAACACAAAGAGACAAACTGGATATATGATAAGAGATTAAAAAAATTAACTGCACTACTGGCGTAGCGAGAAAATGAATACCGAAATATAATGGAGCGTTCAAAAAAAAATACATTTTACACAATGAGAAGTACATCTTGGACGTAGACGAATTCCAGCTATCGCAAATCCCCTACAGAGTTGTGTTGGCAGCACCGAATATAAAACACTGGCTGAAAGGTAAAAATTAATACTAATATATCTAAGCCTGGGTGGCGTAGGGGATGATAGATACCAAGCAACGGCTCTGATTGGCTTTAACATGGCGAAGTCCAGGCTTATCTTGGTCCCTCTTTCATCTCAATTGTGGACACTGACCTCCACGCGGTGACACCTGGGGAGCTATTCTCATTACCCGTTGAAATAGTGAGCTAGTATGTGCCGCGAGTTCACCCATAAGAACTATAAAAAATGGGTTGAGGCGTCGGATTAGTTCCCCACTCCCGAAAAACCCAACCTACTACGAAAAAGCTAAAAAAATGAAAACCAAACCCCCCTAATGTTGACGACCCCCCCAAACGTATAACGGACCACGATCTGCGAATCTGCACTTGGAATGTGCGCACGTTGTACAGAACAGGCGCAGTGTTCGCTTTGGCGGATATACACAAGAAGTACAAAGCCGATATTATTGCCTTACAGGAAATGCGATGGAAAGGGACAGGCGTAAGTAAATCAGACGATTACGCCCTGTATTATAGTTGTCATGAAACGAGACATGGAATTGGCTGCGGATTTATGGTTAACAGGAGAATAAAAGTCCTTGTCTCCAGATTCACTCCAGTAGATGAGCGAATTGCTATAATCCGTATAAAAGCTAAGTTCTTTTACATCAGTCTAATTTGCGCCCATGCTCCGACCGAAGATAAAGATGAACAAACCAGGGACATATTTTTACTAGAAACAGCATATGACCTTTGCTCTGGCCATGACATCAAAATTCGTCTAGGAGATTTTAATGCAAAAATCGGAAGGGAAAATATCTTTGGCCCCACCGTCGGAAAATTCAGCCTTCATGAAGAAACATCCGACAACGGCGTGAGGTTGATTGACTTCGCGGCAGCAAAAAACATGGTAGTTAGCAGCACCAGATTCAAGCATCTCGATATACACAAGGCCACCTATATCTCTCCTGATCAAGTAACGAGAAATCAAATTGATCATGTTGTGATAGACGGAAGGCATTCATCCAGTGTTTTAGACGTCCGATCGATCCGAGGAGCGAATATCGATTCGGACCATTACCTTGTGGCAGCCAAGGTACGCACCCGTCTTAATGTTGCAGCAAAGGTGCGATCTAATACAACACGGAAAGTTGGCGTCGAAAAGTTGCAAACACAAAAGGTAGCCGAGGCCTACACCGCTCAACTTACCCATCTGCTTGAAGAAAGCACTTCTTGTCCCGATAATAGTATAGAAGCACAATGACAAAGAATTGCCCACTCCCTACAAACTGCAGCAAAAAGAACAATTGGGTACCAAAAACCACCACCAAGAAACCCATGGTACGATCAGGAGTGTCGTAATGCTACTGATGTGAAAAACGCAGTGTATAGGGCAACCATGCAGACAGTAGCAGCACGTAATGTGATGGAGAATTATCGGGAAAAAAGGAGAGAGGAGAAACGTGTTTTCAGAAAAAAGAAGAAAGAATAAGAAAAACGTGAGTGTGAGTAAATCGAGATGTACAGGAGTCAGAATGAAGTCCGGAAATTTTACCAACGAGTAAAACACCAAACTGAAGGCTTTGGTGCAGGCACATCCTCCTGTAGAGATGAAGAAGGAAACCTGGTGACAGATACAGACAGTGTGTTGAGGATCTGGAAGGAGCATTCCGAAAAGCTTCTAGTAGCAAATAGTGGCGATGAAGAAGATACCCCAGAACCTATAAGAGATGATGGTATAGAGTGTATATAAGATGAGGTCATTAAAGCAATTAATCGGCTCAAGAACAACAAAGCAGCAGGAGCCGATGGGTTACCAGCCGAACTATTCAAGACTGGTGGCCAGATGCTGGTCAGGAGCATGCACCAGCTGATTAGCACAATTTGGCTAGATGAATGCATGCCCAATGATTGGAACCTCAGCATCCTGTTTCCCGTGCACAAAAAAGGAGACTAGACGATATGTGCCAACTATAGAGGAATAAGTCTCCTTCCCATCGCATATAAAGTGCTATCCAGTGTGCTGTGTGAACGATTGAAGCCAATGGTCAATGACATCATCGGACCATACCAATGCGGCTTTAGACCTGGCAAATCCACCATTGACCAGATTTTCACTCTGCGCCAAATCCTGGAAAAGACCCACGAAAAACACATCGACCATTACCACCTATTTGTCGACTATAAAGCCGCATTCGACAGCCCTATCCGTTCAGAGGTGTTTAAAGCCATGTCTGCGTTCGGCATTCCTGCAAAATTAATACGGCTATGCAGGATAATTTTAAGTGGCACAAGGTCAGCAGTTAAAGTAGGAAAGGGCCTATCGGAGCCTTTCAATACCGAACGAGGATTCAGACAAGGTGAGAGTTTGTCGTGTGATCATTTTAACATCCTACTGGAAAAGGTCATACGAGACGCAAAGGTGAACAGAAATGGCACGCCGATGATATCGATATAATGGGTCGAACATTGCGAGCGGTAACAGCCACCTTTGAACAAATTGAAAAGGAGTCTGCCAAAGTGGGTCCGGCAGTAAACGGCGAGAAGACCAAGCTGATGGTATCAACGCGCAAGACGTCCAGTAGACTCGGACCAACTGTGGAACTTGAGAACTACAGCTTCGAGGTAGTTAAAGACTTTATATACCTTGGTACCGCCATAAATAAAACGAATGACATCAGTTTTGAAATTCGGAGAAGGATTGTGATGGCCAACAGATGCTACTATGGTCTAAGTAAGCAGTTTAGAAACAAGGCCACCTCCCGCCAGACCAAACTCACACTTTACAAGACGCTGATACTACCCGTGCTATTATATGGATCAAAAGCATGGGTACTTGCGCAAGCAGATGAGGCAGCTCTTGGGGTGTTTGAGAGAAAAATTCTCCGAAAGATCTACGGGCCGATCTGCGTCGACGGTGAATATCGGCGTCGAATGAACCACGAGCTTTACAATTTATACGCGGACATCGATATAGTCAGTCGTATTGAGCTGCAGCGACTACGACGGCTAGGCCATTTTGTGCGGATGAATGAAAATGCCCCAGCTCAAAAGACATATAAAAATGAGCCTACTGATGGTTCCCGTAGAAGGGGAAGGCCGCGAATTAGATGGAAAGATCAAGTAGAAGGCAACATCTTGGAACGTCGTCTTCCAAATTGGTGGACTTGCGCACAAGACCGACGCGCTTGGAAATTTTTTTAAGCTCGGCTTATAGAACAACCGTTCTGTAACAAGCCAGATAAGTAAGTAAGTAATATCTAAGCCTGTATCATTTATCGATAATTATTTATATTGCCAATCACCGTCAACACCCATTCAGAGTTGTAGATTAATTCTCATTGTGAAAGCGAAAGTGAACAGAAATACAATGGGTAGAAAATAAAAACCATAAAACAACAAAAACAATTATAACGGTATTTTGTTTGATTAGCTTTAGTATTCATTACAGTATTACTAATTCGTTCATTAGCAGTCGTTTGCAGACACATATAGCATGAAAACAAGTGAAAAAGCGTTAAGCAGCTTCTTGAAATGGAAATATAGGGTACATACCAAAAAGTGGACCTATACTGACATTTCTACAAACGGATTATCTAAACCATAAATTTTTAATAGATAATTATACCCTCAGTCTTATGGCTAATTAGGCAATGTGAAATAATGCCTCATCGAAATATTGGTTCTAGACCCCATGTTTCTTTGGGCCAAATCCGTTTCAGAAAATTTTCTTTTCATCCCATCTTATTATTTCTTCCGAATTTGAGGAATATCGGTTCACACATTCTGGAACCTCCCACAAAGGGGCTACGGCTAGGCCTAAATGCGGGCTATAGTTCATAATCGGACCTTACGTCCTAGTTTGCTTTTATCAGAGTCTTAGAACCGAACCCAAAACACGGAATATCAGATAACTATTTTAATATAAAAAAGGGGGTTATATGAAAATACTGAAAATTAGGAGGTACCGTTATATGGGGCTACCAGAAAAAGTAGTTGTAGGAGTATTTATTGGCTCCACGAGCCAGCGCAAAAAAAACACAAAGTTTAGAGTTTAAAATTACAAATTGCTTCGGGGCAATGTTATTAATAACAGAATTATAATTTAATGTAATTCGACAATAATTTGCTCCCGATTGGGCAATTCACTTATTTAATATAATTAGTTATAAATATAATTTAATTTAAATATTTAACAAATGGAGTTAAGCTATTTTGAATATGCAGCGCGGCAGAATTATTATTAGCTTAACGAGCGATCAGTTTAGGCAGCAAGGCAGAAAAAAACGATACTAATAACAAGTGATCAACAGCAGTAGCCATCAAGGTAACATCTTCCTTTGTACATAATGACTCTGCTTGCGTTGTTAGGATTGTTATTTGTTTATGCGTTTGCATATAATATGCAAGCGACAACAACAATTAGCAACGTAACGGAGTCAGAATGTAAACAAAGATCAACGACCGACTGCTGTTGAGACAAATTCTGACCTTGAATTAGAGAAAAAGGGGAATAGGCAAAAATTACAATTAGAACAAAATAGGGATGTCAGTCGTGACAATTTAGGAAAGAAAAATAGGGATGCCAAATTAAAAATTAACAATGGGGAAATTATGAATAAGGGCGAGTATAAAATTTATAAATTAATGTAAAATTAATATAAAATTTATAATGAATAATTAGTAAATAAATAGTAGGTTGTTCTCCAACATTCCCCCGCACAAAGAACAACTGTTCTTGATCTGGTTAATCGTAGTTGAGGTGTTTTATTTGCTATGCCTCTGCTCACAGCAACTCTCATCATTTTCTTTGCAGGAAGTAAAATCTTCTTGAAGAGGTAGTTGAGCAATTTTCGAAACAGGACGTTTGTAGATTTTTCCATTGGAAGTTAGAGATACCACTCTAACTCTACCATCAGTGCCAGGATGAATTTCCGTTATTCCTGCCAGGGGGAAGGCGTTCATCAAATACGAGGACCAAATCATCAACTTCAACATTCTTTTGTGGTTTCAACCATTTTGGACGGGATTGAAGTCGGTTTACATATTCCGTTGACCATCGTTTCCAGAATTGTTGCTTGAGTAGTTGAACTACTTTCCATCGGGAAAGTCTGTCTACGGAGCAATCTAACAAGTCTTCGTCAGGGACAGATAATATTGGCTCTCCAACCAAAAAATGTGACGGAGTTAATGCTTCGCAATCTGAAGGGTCAGGTGACATTGGGCAAAGCGGCCTTGAGTTGAGACATCCTTCAATTTGAGCAAGTAACGTAGACAGTTCTTCATAAGTAAGAATCCGATGATCCATTATTCGTTTTAAGTGATGTTTCGTGGATTTTACAACAGCTTCCCATAGTCCTCCGAAATTTGGTGATGCTGGTGGTATAAAATGCCAATTTGTGCCATTATTAGTAAGGAGGTTAACGAGGTCTTCTGGCAAGCAGTCAATACTTCTTCGGCGAAGAATTTTAAGCTCCTTGTTTGAGCCAATAAAATTTGTACCACAATCCGAGTAAAAGTCTGAGCACATTCCACGACGTGAAGTAAATCTCCGGAAAGCAGCTATGAAAGCGTCTGTAAACAAACTGGTTACAGCTTCGAGGTGAAGTGCTTTCGTGACCATACAAACAAAGAGGCAGATATAACCTTTGGTTGTGACTGAGTTCTGAGCAGTTGATTGTTTGATGGTTATTGGGCCTGCGTCATGGTATAATAATAGAAGGTAACAGCAAGTGTTGTTGTACAAAAAACGATACAACAACCACATGGAAATTTGTTGTTGTAAGTTCTACTAGTGTCAACTCATTTGACAGAAAAATGTAAACAAACAAATTATCATCAAATTATTTTTATTTTGAAAATGAAATATTTTCGAATCCTCAAAATAAAAATTGAAAAACATGAATGAAAATCTATCAAATTTATATATCTATCTATTCCACATCTTTCCTATAATTGAGCCATTGCCATATATATGTGTAACACATATGAAAATGCTGGGAATATCGAGTTATTCCTTGAAGAAATATTTGCTTATTCAAACTTTCCCAGCAGGCAGATTGAGTAAATTGAATACAGGAGCACATTTAATAAAGAACAATTTTAAATTGTATGCGTTCCCAATTTTCCTGTTGGGTGATTTTTAAAAACATAATTTGTCAAATTCATATTGACACTAGTATTACGTTGGAATCAAATCAGCTGGGATTTGCTGTTACCTTTTATAATTGTACCATGGGCCTGCGTAATCCACACCACTATGTTTGAAGGGTCTTGTGGGTTGTATCCAAACAGAGGGAAGATTGCCCATAATTTGTTGAAGTGGTTTGGCCTTGTATTTGAAACAGGTGATACACTGGCGTTGTACTCGTTTTGCCAAGTTGCGGGCAGAGAGGATCCAGAATTTTCGAGACACGTAAGCTTGCATCTGGATGAGACCGCCATGGAGTGTTTTGTGATGAGCATCTGTAAAGATTAAGATAGATAAGGGACTATTTTTGGACAAAAGCATTGGGTATTTAAAATCATATTGAAACTTAGCCTTGTTTAGTCGTCCTCCAACTCGAAGTACGCCATCATCGCCAATAAAGGGACACAGCTGGGCAATTCTGCTACTAGGGTGAATGCTTCTTCCTTTCTGTAGTTGTTGTATTTCCTCGGGAAAATCGACCTCTTGAGACATAATTACAATTTTTTGAAGTGCGTTATTTAGTTCAGCTGCTCTGAGGAAGCCAGAAAATCGTAACTTTGATGAAGCTTTATATTGAAGGAATCGCAGTATATAGGCCATAATCCGAGTCAAGCGAGTTAGATTTGAGTATTTAGTTAAAATGTCCGAATAGTTGGAGATAGTAGAAGAATTGACATTCAGTGCGGATTTTCGCATTTCCAGATTGGTTTCATAAGAGTTTTCTGGCTGTTTGGGCCAAAGTGATGGAGATTGAGAAAGCCAGTGAGGACCAGACCACCAGAGAGAATGTTGTACTAACTCAACAGACGAAATACCACGGGAAGCACAGTCAGCAGGGTTATCGTGAGTTGAAACATATCTCCATTGAGAAATATTTGAATGTCGTTTAACTTCGCTCACTCGATTTCCAACGAAAACATTCCATTTGAACGACTCGCCTCTGAGCCAGCATAAAACGGTAATGCTATCAGTCCAATAATATATGTTTTCGATAAGTTTCGCCAAAAGTGTTGCTCCACACAACTCCAGCTTTGGGACAGACAAGACTTTTAATGGGGCAACTTTCGTTTTTGATTGTAATAAGTTTACTACACCTTCACCATTATTCTGTACAACTTTTATGTAAACAGCAGCAGCGTAGGCTGACGTAGAAGCGTCACTGAAACCATGCAGTTCGACGAAACATTGTTTATAACTGCCAATCCAACGGGGTATGGAAATATTTTCAATCGATTTCAACTCTCTTAGGTATGAATTCCAATTAGCTTTCATTATGGGAGAAACTTCATCATTCCAGTCGATGCCTTCGAGCCATAGTTTTTGAAAGTAAATTTTCGCCTGGATCGTAACAGGTGCAAGCCATCCAAGAGGGTCATACAACTTCGCGGCATCGGATAAAAGACCAGCCTTAGTAACTTTATCTTTAATTGGAAAGCAAACTTCAAATGAAAATGAGTCTTGATTAGTATTCCAGCCCAATCCTAGAGCTTTAACGACGTTGGGTTCGTTTAGACTGAAGACATCAGCCTTTTCACGAAATTCTTCTGGAATATGAGACATAAGTTCGAGAGAGTTCGAAGTCAATTTCGTAAATTAAATCCTCCAGAGGAAAGTAGTTGAACTAGTTGTTTTTGTAAAAATATCGCTTCGGACTCTGAGTCAGCTCCAGAAATAATATCGTCGACATAAGTATCGGTCATAAGAATTTTACTCGCTTCTGGGTAAGATTTATTTTCATCTTGAGCTAATTGATGTAAAACTCGAATAGAGAGGTATGGGGCAGAAGAAGTACCGTAGGTGACAGTTTGAAGTTTATAGACACATATTTCAGAGTTATTATTTCGCCATAATATTTGTTGAAAATGTTGCTGATTTTCCACAACTCTAATCTGACGGAACATTTTCTCAAGATCGGATCTGAACCCGATTTTAAAACGACGCCATCTATTTATTATTGCTGGTAAATCATTCTGCAACGCTGGGCCAGGAAAGAGTTCATCATTCAATGATTTATAAGGAGGTCGTTTGCTACTTCCATCAAAAACTACACGCAATTTTGTAGTAGAACTAGATTCACGAACCACGCCGTGATGAGGCAGAAAAAATCCATTGGGTTGAATAGATTGAGGATATGGGCCAATTTGTTTCATGTGTCCTAGCGACTCATACTCATCCATAAATTTTCTATATTGTGAGGCAAAGTTTAAATTGTTTACAAATTTACTTTCTACTTGCTTTAACCGTTTTAAAGCGCAAAAGTCAGTGTGACAGAATACAGGGGGAGATTTTCCTAGAATTTGAGACTTGAAAGGCAATGCAACGGTATATCTTCCATCAGAGCTACGAGTACAATTTTTCTTAAAGAATTCTTCACATGCTGTTTCTTCGGGGGTCAAATTTCTAGTTTCTAGGAGCTCTTCTTGTTCCCAGAAGGCTTTTAACTGTGTATCCAGAGAACATAAATTAATATTTAGGGTACGAGCATATGATATTTCAGAAGTGGGTCCAGAAACTATCCATCCGAAATGGGTCAGTTGTAGAAAAATGCCTTTATCAAACTTCTTTTGTTGAGGTAGAAGAATATCGCCATATAAATCACCACCAATGAGTAAATCAATCGGGTCATTTTTATCAAACTCAGGATCAGCTAATGTAAATTCATTTAAAGAAGGCAATTTCTGTCTGTCCACAGGACCAGCATAATAATTGTTTAAGGAGGGCATAACGTAAGCCTGACCTTTTAATTCAAACCCAGTTTCATAGTTCGAGACAAGATTAAATTTAACATATTTTTTGACTAAAACTGTTTTTCCACCAACCCCAGTTATGCGAGCAAATGTATTGTATTTTTGGAGTCGTAAAAGTTGAGACGCACTTTCAGTTATTAAAGTAGCTTGTGCTCCTTGGTCCAAAATTGCTCTTAATTTAAAATTGCCATAATCGCTTTTTACAATAACGCGTATTGTCGCTAGCAAAACTTGAGGCATTACTGTTGTGTTCAAGAGAGACAAATTGACACTAGAATTCTCCACAGATGTAGAAGCAACATTATCATTTCGGTTATCAGTGTTATTTGAAGGGTTGGATCTATTTTGAGACGAATATTCATTATGCATAATCGTATGATGAGCAAGATTACATAATTTACAGCGACTGGCGATTTTGCAATTATTTGAAAAATGTCCAACATTCAAACAATTTCTGCAAATTTTATTTGAATGTATGAAGTCTCGTTTAGAGGCAGAGGTCATGGCAGCAAACTTAAAGCATTTGTAAAGAAAATGGCGCTTACCACAACAGGGACAGTTTTCGTCAGAAACAGACGCCATATTTACTCGACGGTTTTGAGTCATTCTTTGAGATGAGTATAATCTTGAGTTATTAACTTTACTTGGTTTTGGTGTGCTCTCAGTGAAATCAGAAACACACTCTAGGGTCCGAAATGTCGTTTCAAGAAAGTTATATAATATTGAAATCTTCGGAATTTCAGTAGCAGCTTTCAAAGACTGCTCCCATTCTTTACAAGTTTGAAGATCCAACTTACTAACTGTAATATGAATAAGAAGTGGATCCCAATTGGAACAGTCTATGCCCAAAGTTGTCAATAGAGCCAAACAATTCCTTGTAGAATCCAAAAGAGTTTTGATACTCTCACAAGAGCCATTCGATTTTGGGATATTTAAAAGTTTTCGAAAAACAGTATCCGCAATTTTCCTTTTGTTATGATAACGCTTATCCAAAGCTGACCATGCTAAATCATAACTAGCTTCTGAGGCAGGGTATTCGTTAACAATTGATAATGGCGTGTCTCTACACGAATTCTTGAGAAAATAATATTTTTGAACTTTCGACAAATATTTTTGAAATAAACATATCACGATAAGAAATCCAGCTTAAGTAATCCCCAGAGAAAGTTGGGATATCAATTTTCGGAAGACGGACATCTGGTATTATAGAGTCATTTCGTTGTGTATTTGAAACATGAAAAGTTGAGTGGAAATTTGGAGATTTTGGGCTACGAAATTCTGACATATAGTCAAGCAACTTTCCTTTTCCCTGAGAAATATTTTGCAGAATGTGTAATGCACATCTTCGCTAAAGTACGGAACATCAGATATATTCAACGATCTATCTCGGAGCAAATCGAATAGTTGTTCGTGGTTGTCTTCAAAGATTTTTTGTAGTTCTTCGATTTTGTCGAGATAACTTTGACGTAAACCACGCGTTTTCTCTTCCACGAGTAAGTGCTCAAAATCCAGAATAATTTTCTCCAAACGGGTCAGTAAAATCTTTTGGTCTTCAATAGCTCTTGCTGAGTCTTCCATTTTGAGGTAGAATCAAGTTTAAAATGTACCAAATATTTCTTTCAGTTTATTTTTTTTCGAGACAAATTCTCTTTTTCAGCACACGAGCAATTTATAAAGGTTGTATGAAAATGTCTTTATACTTCTTACCGAGATGAGGCAGAGTGGAGTATTTTTAAATTCACAAAAAGTTTTTGTTCAATATTTAATATGAATTTGGTAGAGACAAATATCATTGTTCTTTCTATTTCCCAGTTTGGGGACAGATTAATTTATTATTTATTTTTTTTTTCAATATAACTTCCAAAAAATGTTGTGTAATTGGGCAAGAATTTACACTGTTTTCAATATTGAATACATTTAATCCACAGTTTTTTTATTTTATTTAGCAAATGAGTTTTTAATTATATTTATTTTATTTTGCAGTACTTTTTTTTATAAGGTTTCACTGTCTCTTATTTCACTGTTTTGTTCAGTTTTATTTATTAGTGAGTTTTCAAACTTCAAACTTTTTCAAACTTTTATTTTATTTTCCAGCACGAGGAAAGATTTTGTTTTAAATTATTATTTTAAATTAAATTATTTTTGGATAGAATCTCCTTAAAAGTTCACTAGAGTTATTCTTTTTGTTTAACAAAAACACAAAGTTTAGAGTTTAAAATTACAAATTGCTTCGGGGCAATTTTATTAATAACAGAATTATAATTTAATGTAATTCGACAATAATTTGCTCCCGATTGGGCAATTCACTTATTTAATATAATTAGTTATAAATATAATTTAATTTAAATATTTAACAAATGGAGTTAAGCTATTTTGAATATGCAGCGCGGCAGAATTATTATTAGCTTAACGAGCGATCAGTTTAGGCAGCAAGGCAGAAAAAAACGATACTAATAACAAGTGATCAACAGCAGTAGCCATCAAGGTAACATCTTCCTTTGTACATAATGACTCTGCTTGC
>NW_026883065.1:0-46685 GCF_032173495.1 Musca vetustissima
TTTGAAATATTGGAATATTTCTCCAAAATATAATTTGTGAGACATTCACAAATTCCATTGTGATGCATTAGCAGTTTAATCGGTTTCTGTATTTTTCCTAGTCATTATACCCTACACAACTATGTTGTCAGGGTATTATAGCTTTGTGCAGCCCCAAAAGTTTGTAACACCGCGAAATATTGGTTCTAGACCCACCTTTAAGTATACCAATCGTCATATCTCGACTAGCTGAGTCGATCTAGACATGTGTGTGGGTCCGTCCGTCGTCCGTCTGTCCATTATAATTTGTAAACACGATACAGGCCACAGTTATGGACCAATCTTCACGAAATTTTGCATGTAGGATGGGTTCTGGCCAATGAAGACCCCTATTGTTTTTGGGAAAGATCGTCTAATATTTAGGCGATGAAATGGACCAAATACTAAATTTTTGTCGGTTTTTCTGATCGCTCCAGAGGCCGTAATAATGGCCCGAACATCGTGAAATTCTGCATGGATAAGGGAATTGGGCCAAAGAATAAGCATGTCTGTTTTGATAAAGATCGGTCAATATATAGCGGGTCAAATGGACCTTGACTTTTGTGTGAAACATGACAAAATGTGTATTCTATAGCGTATATATTTACCCCTGAATGACATAGACCCGAGAAGTTGATATTATATCCAAGAGCAGTGGTTGACCTTTAAATTAATACCAATTATTTTGTTGTATGTGCTCGGATGTGGGAGTTACACCTAAATATTTACAGGTATCTCCGTATTCGTATATTATTTAGTAACCCATTATCACTCTAGAGAGCG
The DNA here is from genome assembly GCF_032173495.1 of Musca vetustissima. Lineage (NCBI taxonomy): Eukaryota > Metazoa > Arthropoda > Insecta > Diptera > Muscidae > Musca > Musca vetustissima. The sequence continues at coordinate 802 of NW_026883065.1, forward strand.
GAACTATAGCACTGGTCGCTTTAAAATGTTCCATTAGGTTCCAGTTATGGCCAAGGACAACGCCTACAATTTTCGGTGATGATCAGATAATAATTTTGGAATGAATTGGACCGAAAACTTAATTTTTTGTGTTATTTTCGAGTCGATCTATAGCCCACAAATGAAAGCCGAACATCACAACACAACCCACGGTGAAGGGAATCTGGACAATAGCAGTACTATTGCAAGAGGGTGCAAAAATCACGAAATATTGCCCAGGCTCAGAATAAACATCCGCAGAAAATTTGAGTTCCATGGTAGTTGTGTAGGGTATCGTATGGTCGGCCCCGTCCGACTATACTGCTCCGCTCACTGGTTTTTAAATTTTTTTGACAGTAAGTCAAAATCGGAAACCAGGTACATGTTAAATGGATTTTATTCATTTAAAACTGATCTATAAGAATCGAAATAAGTGTAGAAATCAAAACATAGTAATTATAATGGTAAAAATAACTAACATTTTAGAGCTCATCTGTTTACACTGTAAAGTTGCGTTAGTTTTGTCTATTCAAAAATTGAGACAATTCCTTTATCCACAAATTATTATTTATTTCATAATGAATTTTGAATTAATGCTTTTGTTTTTTTTTCTAAGCGAATAAAGTACCCTATATAAAACTTTGGTTTTTGAAAAAGTTATTCTGCATTTATTAACCCTGCAATTTTAGGTGCTTTAGTATTTGACACATGTTTATATGGGACCTATACCTTAATCTGAATCGATTTATTTTAAACTGAAAATACATATTTCTTCACTTACAACGGTTCGATGATCCAAATTTTGTGTTAATGGGAAAAACATTGTGTCGTTGTTGTACAATTTACAAAAAATCCGAGGTGTATTTACATCTGAGTCCATTTCAACACAAAATAATATATTTCATTCCCGGCTATATTTTGTACTCTGTGAAAAATTTAACAAACAACACATGTCATATTAGGCTCAATTTGGTGCGTTGTGCATTGGGATTTTGGTGTAACATTTACATCAAATCGGACCAAAAAAAATATATGAAGGCTGCAATGAATCGGAACACACGTCATTCTAGACTCAGTTCTGTTCAAAATTCTCACTATATTGTTTGCATAATTCAGAAAATGATGAATGCATATTTTCAAAAGAAGGTATGCGGCTATCTTGATTCGTTTTATCTGTTACAAATATATGCACAAAGGCAGAAAACCCTGTACATCTCTAGAGTAGGATATAATATTGGTTGGACTGACCTAGCTACTTTGTTCGATGTCCCAGTTTAACTAAGAAGAGTCCAGCTTCAGCTCGTATATATAAACTCCCTGCAACAATTCAATTATAAAGATTATCTACCTTAGCTCGTATATCTAAACTCCCAGCTTTAGTACGTGTAATATTACTGTCCTATCAAATAATTTTATAGAACGGCAGAAATTCAAATACTAATTCCAATTAACATAAGACGGCAAATACATAATCTAGAAGTATTAAAAGCCACAATTCCACTAATACGAACTAGTATGTTCCATTCATGTTTCACTTCCTGCTACAAAACCAATAACACAACCAACATATTTACATATGTGTGTGTGTGTGTGCATGATTATATTCTCTTTACTGTAATTTTTCTATAACAAAAGAAACTCTTGACTCTTCGGGATGCAGTGCACCGAAAACAATGAAAGACACAAAACCCTACTAAATCATGAAATACAAACGATACCGCAGGGTATCGACACTTTTCCGAAACACTTTTGGAACAAAAGGCGAATGACAAATATTTCGTTCTGCATTTTTTGGGTGTTATTCCCTTCATCCTGATTACATTTTTGCTGTTTTTGTTATGTCACTGCTGCTGATTTGGTGCATTGGCAGCATTATTTCTAAGCAAAGAACGAAGAAGAAGAACACCATGAATGAATAGTTGTTGAGAGATATTAGATACAGATAAATTGTTAATGCAGGCTCAAAAACTACTAACAATGATAGAGGCATCACGAACAACGACAAAAATCTGTTGAGACAAAAGCCTAACAATTTGTTTGCGAACATTGCGGTATTTTTGGGTTATTTAGTACAAGTTTGTTTTTTTGCTGAATTTTGATAGTTTGAAACAATAAGTTCGATTATGAAATAGAATAAAATACAACAGAATGTTCTAAAGTCAATGAAACCGATTATTTGATACCTAACGCCAATGAAGATTTTTTTGGTGATTGTAAAAAATATTGTTGGTGGGTTCGTCTACGTTACACCCTTAAAACTCCTAAATCGTGGACTAACATTGTCAATTTTTGGTGGTTTTAAGGGTTTTGGGAATTTCTCATAAAATATCAAGGTCCTAAAAACCCCCCAAAACGTGGACCGATAGTGATAATTTTTGGTAGAGTAGAACACGTGTCTAAAATCCCAAAAAAATAAGTAATTTGGAGGATACTGTTATATGGAGGCTATACCTTAACATATGCCCATACTGATTACTTCTTGTTTGAAAATATAAATCAGTATGAAAATTTCGAATGTCGGTACGCTTCACAACATGGAGACTTACTTTGGTACGCTGTGCCAAATATTGTCTCAATCGATTAAATATTGGGTAAATAGATATGTGCAGCGAGGTCACCCATAAAAACTATAAACAACCAGTAAGGAAATGTAAAGTCGGACTGGGCCGACTATATGATACCCTTCAGCACTTTGGGGATATTCTACATATGTATCTTTACAGATGTCGTCTTTTCGAAGGAACATTGATTTGATACTTTTTAAATAAACTTTAACTTTGTTTTTCACGAAACTTAGCACACATAATTCTGGACCCAATTCAGTGCCCTATGCCAAATTTCGTGCAAATTGAAATATATCTTTCAATTTGCACGAAATTTGGGGACCCATTTAATTTAAATCGGACGACAATATATCTGAACCGATTTTATCGAAACTTGGCACACATCATTCTGGACCTAATTCAGTACTCTGTGCCAAATTTCATGCAAATCGAATTATATATAGGGACTTTGTTGCACCATTTACCTTAAATCGGACGAAACTATATATGGGAGCTATATCTAAATCTGAACCGATTTAGGTCCATCATTCTGGGCCTAATTCATTACGCTGTGCCAAATTTCGTGCAAATCGAAATATATATGGGCAATATTGCCAATTTTTTAACATAGCTGAAGCGGAGGTTCACCCCATTATAACTCGGGAACTACTTAAGTATATGAAAAAAAGTGAATAGTTTTGGGTTAATTGATCTGTCGTTGCAAACTGTTCATGATATTGACCCCCAAACATTATTTTGGTGGAAGCTGTGTCTACTTTAATGTAAAAAAATGTGTAAAAACAGGTTGAGGCGAACCAGTTTTTTTATGTTCTCTATCGATTTGTGACTAAGCCACTCATTGCACGGTCTTCGTGTCAAAATAAAACTAGAAGCCAACAAAATGGGGACTACGGCCCTTATGTATCATTTTTCAAAATTTTAACTGCATCTACCTTTAAATGATGCTGACATTTTGAAGCTCGATTTTGAGTGTTTTTTTAATTTTACTTCTAGCTTTAATACGCAAACAGGAATTTATAAAAATCGATTATAAGATTATTGTAGTCGCAAATCTGCGTAATTTGATATGAATTTTGTGTATGTAGTATGCACAGCTTCAGAGTAATTCTCATCCGAAGGTGCAAATTTTGTGCGATCAAATTTCTAAAAAACCTATTTTTCGGGCCAAATTTTTGGATCTGTCAACTGAATGATATGGGTACCCGCGATCAATAAGGTTTTTTACGTTTCGGATGATATAAAATCTTCTTCGTGAAAATCCATCTACTAGAACGGCGGCAACTTGCCTTCCAAAAACACGAAATTTGGAAAAAAATGTTTTTGAAAATATCGCGGAGTTATTTGCGTTTTCTGTGTATCATTTCCGCTTCAATAAATGACCTCATACGGATTTTAATCTTTTTCGAAAACAGAACTTCAAAAACTTCAGCCGAAAGAGAGATGTACGCAATTTATCTCAAAAATAGATTGTGCTGGCACATCCATGGTTCTTAATTGACCACATTGAAATCGGTATAGATCGATGTATTTTTTTAGGGTGCCAACCGAAATCGGATGCGCGTTAATGGCATATGGAGTTTTCGGAAATTATTCGCGTTTTACGATTTTTTGGGTACTTCAATGCAACGTGTGGCACATCTTAGCCGTCAAATGAAATTTCGCAAAATATATATGGATTGGAAGATAAACTTCAGTACTTCCTGGAAACCGCATGCGCATCAAATGATTTTGAGAATTACGCGATTTAGACGCAATTTAAAATGTATATTTCATAATATTATTTTATTTTAAGATTTATTCCTATTTATAGAATTCTAAGATTTATGGATATAATCCGCAAGGCGTATACTTATACACAAAAAGTTATTATTATTATATATGTCAATTTTTCGGCGAAATTCGGGTAAAATAGCAGAATAAACCCAATATTTTTTTCTGAAATTTCTTGTATACAATTAAAAAAATTAATATGATGACATTATTTTTTCGAACCAAAAACAAATATTTTTCCTCAATATCTTGTTTTGTTGTCGCTGTGATTTAGAAACCGCTACACGGACTTGTGTGATTTTGATATCATTTCATTCATTATGGTGTTTAGATTTAGTAGATATTTTTAAATTAATTCTAAGGTGTATGTATGTGATTAATATAATGAAAATATTGATGTAATCTGCTATATATTTTTTATTTTTCTCATATTTCGCGAAGATGTGCAACTTTATTGTGATTATTATAATATATTCATATTCTTATTTTACGGAGGAAGATCTATATCAACTTTTTTGGTCAATATAATAAACAACATAATTTTAAGATTTTTTTCTTATGCCCAAAATTAAAACCTCGATAACTTTTGCGCGCATCAACCAAAAATTTGATCGCGAACGGTTTCGGGGTCAGAACATTTTTCTCTATATGTGTACCAAAAAGCATTGATGTGCCACAAAAACAAAAAAGCTGATTTTTTGAAAATGGAATATTAAAAAATTGGCAATATTGCCCATATATTGACTTTGGTGCCCCATTTACCTTAAATCGGACGAAACTATATATGGGAGATATACCTAAATCCAAATTACATGCAAATCGAAAGATATAGAGGGACTTTGGTGCCCCATTTACCTTAAATCGGTCGAAACTATGTATGGAAGCTATTTCTAAATCTGAACCGATTTTCACGAAACTTAGCACACATCATTCTAGACTTAATTTAGTACGCTATACCAAAATTCATGCCAATCAAAAGATTAGCATGGACTTTGGTGCACCATGTACCTAAAATCGGGCGAAACTATATATGGAAGCTATATCTAAAACTGAACCGATTTTCTCGAAACTAAGCACACGACCTTCTAGACGTAATTCAGAACGATATGCCAAAATTCGTGCAAATCAAACGATTTTCAGGGACTTTGATGCACCATTTACCGAAAATCGGGCGAAACTATATATGGGAGCTATATCTAACTCTGAACCGATTTTCACGAAACTTAGCACACATCATTCCAGACATTATTCAGTAGGCTATACCAAATTTCGTGCAAGTCCAAAGATTTTTAGGGACTTTGGTATGAGCTCTGCCAAATTGCATCCAATTCGGATCATAAATGCGACCTGTACTTTGTTTACAGTTTAACGTGGACAGACGGACGGACATGCATAAATCGCCTCAGAAAGTGATTCTATGCATATTCTCAAAAGGAACCATGGGTCTATCTCCATTATTTTTGCCTGTTACAAACATATGCACAAAGACATAATACCCTGTACCACAGTGTGGTGAAGGGTACAAAAATCTGTTGAGTTGTCGGGTTAGTTGCTCATAGGGACAGGCGTAAGTAAATCAGATGATAACGCACTGTATTATAGCTGTCATGAAACGAGACATGAATTTGGCTGCGGATTTATATCAGTCTCATTTGCGTCCATACTCCGACCGAAGGCAAAGATGAGCAGACCAAAGACATATTTTACGAGCGCCTAGCGCTAGCGAGTAGCCGCAAAGTTGCGATGTAACACAACACGGGGACTCGACGTCGAAAAGCTGCAAACACAACATGTAGCAAAAGCCTAGTCCGCTCAACTTTCCCACTTGCTTGACGAAAGCACCCCTTGTCCCAAAAATAATATAGAAGCACAAACTTCAACAAAAGCAACACTTGAGTACCGAAGACTACCAGCAAGAAATGCATGGTACGATCAGGAGTGTTGTAATGCTACAGAGGTGAAAAAGCAGCGTATATGGCAATTCTGCAAATTGTAGCAACACGCAATGTGAGAGAGAATTATCGGGAGAAAAGTAGAGAGAAGAAATGTGTTTTTAAAACCAGTAAGGAAAGTAGTAAACTCGGACTTGGCCGACTATATGATACCCTTCACCACTTTGGGTATATTTTACTTATGTATCCTAACAGACGACGCGTTTTGTTATAAATCTATATCTGAACCGATTTCAAGGAAACTTGCCACAGACTAATTTATATAACATCAGTACGGCCTAGCTATGGATCTTTTCACGAAGCTTAGCAAAATCATTCTAGACTTAATTCAGTACCATATACAAAAATTCGTGGAAATCGAAAGATATATAGGGTGTTTGGTGCATCAATTAACTTAAATCGGATGAAAATACATATGGGAGCTATATCTAAACCTGAACCGATTTTCACGAAACTTGGCAGACATCATTCTCGATATTATTCATAACTCTGCCAAATTTCGTGCACATCAAAAGATTTCCAGGCACTTTAGTGGACTATTTACCTAAAATCAGGCGAAGCTATATATGGGAGCTATATCTAAATCAGAACCGATTTTCACGAAACTTTGCACACATCTTTCTATACTTAATTTAGTACGCTGTGCCAAATTTCGTGCAAATCGAAAGATATATAGGAACTATCGTACACAATTAACCTTAAATCGGACGAAGATATATATGGGAGCTATACGTGAATCTGAACCGATTTTCACGAAACTTGGCAAACATCATTCTAGACCTAATTCATTACGCTGTGCCAAATTTCGAGCAAGTCAAAAGATTTCCCAGGACTTTAGTGGACTATTTACCTAAAATCGGGCGAAGCTATATATGGGAGCTATATCTAAATCTGAACCGATTTTCGCGAAACTTTGCAAACACCATTCGTGACCTTATTCATTACGCTGTGCCAAATTTCGTGCAAATCGAAAGGTATATAGGGACTTTGGTGCACCATTTACCTTAAATCGGACGAAAATATATATGAGAGCTATATCTCAATCTGAACCGATTTTTCCCAATTTCAATAGGTTTCGTCCTTTGGCCAAACAAATGAGCTGTGCCAAATTTCATCCAATTTGGATCATAAATGCGACCTGTACTTTTTTAAAAATTTAACATGGACAGACGGACGGACATGCATAAATCGACTTAGAAAGTAATTCTATGCATATTCTCAAAAGAAACCATGAGTCTATCTTGATTATTTTTGCCTGTTACAAACATATGCACAAAGACATAATACCCTGTACCACAGTGTGGTGAAGGGTATAAAAAGGAGAAAAAACATGAAAACGTGAGCGGATGGAAATCGAGATGTACATGAGTCAGAATGAAGTCCAGAAGTTTTAACAATGATTAAAACACCAAACCTAAGTCTTTGATGCAGACACAACCTCCTGTAGAGAGGAAAAAGGAAACCTAGTGATAGATACAGACTGCGTGTTGAAGATCTGGAAGGAGCATTTTGAAAAGCTTTGCACCATACACAAACTGATTAGCATGCACCAAATGCCCAATAATTGGACCCCATCATCATATACACCGTGCCCAAAAAAGAAGACAAAACGATATGTGTCAACTGTAGAGGAGTTAATCTCCAGGTGCTATCCAGAGTACTTATCATCAATGCGTCTTCAGGCCTGGCAAATCCACTATAGACCAGATTTTTACACTGCGCCAAAACCTGGAAAAGACCGCCGAAAAGCACATTAACACATTCCACCTATTCTTCGACTATAAAGCCGTCCAAACCGCTCAGAGATGTTTAAAGCCATGCCTGGGCATTTATTTCTGCAGAATTAGTACAGCTATTTTTTTAACATCCTGTTGGAAAAGTCGCACTAAATGCAAAAGTTAACAGAATGAACTCGCCTACGACGACATCGGCATGATGGGTCGATCATTGCATGATCTCTGGACATTATATACATTACATGTTTTTGTCCATTGATGTCCAACAAACTACCGACACGTATGGTTTATTGCCTGAGTATAGTATTGACCTTCAAAAGGTGGTGTGCTTTCCTTACCAGTCGCTGTCCCCCACCATTTGTGGTGGCATCTTCGAGACTAACGGAAGAAAAACTGTAGCCCCCCTGCTTCGGTGTAAACGCATCCGATAGATATAGTATATAATCGTTGGATTGAAGCCCCATTTAGAGTCAACGGCAATCCTCAAAATGATCAGCATCTGCAGAAAGACCAGCATCACAAGTTGCTTCTCCTATCATCCAGGGGTTTTCGAAGACATATTTCCTCTCTCGAAGAGGACAACTTTTTTTGCAAAAGTCCTTACTTATGTTTCCGCTAGATTCTTGGAATTCCTTTCTATATCGTGAATGTTTCGGAAAACAGGAGGTTCAATACTGTGTGATTTACACCTAATATATTTGTGGCCAGAAAAGGATGAATCTTATGAGACTCTCCAATCTGGACCTCGTCTATTGAACATATTGTTATATTTAATACTCTCTAATCCTGTTCACCAAGGATGATTTATTGCCTACGTGTTATTAAATCGTAGTATTCCAATAATTTGCTAGCGCCTGACCCGTTTTGTTAGTGTGGTAGTACCCCTCGCAATGCTCGTGAGTTTAAATCGCTACCAATCAGTAGGGGAGCCCCCTGAATAAGTACTGAGATATAGAGCTCTATATCTCAGTACATATTCAACAGATACAAAAACTTTATGGCTGGTCACTGTCGTCTGATACTTAATTATAAAAACTAGTTTCAACAAGTGAAAAAAGCGTTAAGTTCGCCAGAATGTGGACCTATCCGATAATTCAACAAACCGATTTATTTAAACCATTATGTACACCAAATACTAATTTCACCTTTTTTAATGGGGATTCTCCTAAAATCTGAAAACTGCAATTTAGTTTGCAAAGTTATATGAGACTATGCCTAAAGGGGGAAGAATATTGATTGCAATGGGTAGGCTAATTAATGACCGATATATGTCAATTTCGAACCCAATATTACAACAGATGACCAAATTGTCTTACTAACTACTTTGAGCAACGACTATTCTCCTTACTATGGTAAAATACGTCAATATGGGGACAATCCCAACACATGGAAGAAATCAGCTATTTTAATATAAAAAGGGGGTTATATGGGGACTAACCCTAAAAGGAGCGAATATTAATAATTTTTGGGAGGAATATTTGTTACCATATACAACTACAATATACCAAATTATAGCGAGTTCGGTTGAAAAACTCGCTCAAGAACCCCAAAATACTGAAAATTGGGAGGTACACTTATATGGGACGGACATGGCTAATTCGTTATATAACTTTACGCTGATCAAAAATATATACTTTATAGGGTCGGAAACCATATATATATATGGGACAAATTTATGGAAAACGGTTTATAGCAAAGTTGTTACACGCTATTCGGAACGCCCCACTGTTGAAAATTTAATTTCAATCAGACACCCGTTCGAAATACATATGAAAGCTATGGCCGATTCGTGTTAATCAGACAAACATTAAGAGTATGGTGCAACATTTAGGTAAAATCTGACGAATATATACGTATATGTGGGTGCTACATCAAAATCTGAACCAATTTTTCCGAAACTTACCACACATCATTCTAGACCCAATTCATTACGCTATGCCAAATTTCGTGCAAATCCTTTGGTGCACTATTTACCTAAAATCGGACGAAAATATGTATGGGAGCTATATCTAAATCTGAACCGATTTTCGCGAAATTTAACACACATCATTCCAGACTTAATTCAGTTCACTATGCCAAATTTCGTGCAATTCGAGGGATATATAGGGACTTTGATGCACAATTTACATAAAATCGGACGAAACTATATATGGGAGCTATATCTAAATATGAAACGATCTTCACGAAACTTAGCACACATCATTCTAGACTTAATTAACCCTTTGTGGCCCAATGTTGCCCACAGGCAACAAAATGTTTTAGAGCTAATATTTAATATACTGGTAGTAGATATATATTCTCAGAATTATTTTTGATTCTTGTAAAACAGAATATAGAGAATAATTTAAAATTATTTTTTCGTCGATTTTGCATTTGGTTTTCTTGATATTGGGCTTTTATTTTTCAAAAAGAATGTACTGTATCTCCCGAATGCAAGGATGTAGCGATGTCAAAATTTGTCCATATCCTATCTAGGATAGTTGCATTAAATCTGTGAACAGAAAATTGTTCTATGATTACGGAAAAAAATTGGGGCTCAAAGGGTTAAGTACGCTGTGCCAAAGTTCGTGCAAATCTCATGATTTTCAGGGACTTTGGAGCTCAATTTAACTAAAATAACAAAATTACCTATGGGAGCTATATCTAAATCTGAACCGATTTTCTCCAATTTCAATAGGGTTCGTCCTTGAGCCAAATAAATGACTTGTGCCAAATTTCATCCAAATCGGATTATAAATGCGACCTGTACTTTGTTTACAATTTAACATGGACAGACGGACGGACGGACATGCATAAATCGACTAAGAAAGTGATTCTATGCATATTCTCAAAAGGAACCATGTGTTTATCTCATTTCCTTTTGCCTGTTACAAACATATGCACAAAGACATAATACCCTGTACCACAGTGTGGTGAAGGGTATAAAAATCGGAAAGCCAAATTGATTTTTTGAAAATGCTCTTAATATTAATTGGAATTCGGCTCAGTGGGGAAATATTAAGTTCTCGAATGATAAAAGTATAATTTTGCAAGCTCAGATACGAAAAAAAATCGTGAGAAAGTTAAAAAATGAAATGTTCAAACCACAGCATTGCAAGGATACTTGGAAGCATGGAGGGTAATGGACTTGGGATGATCTTCTATTTATGGATTTCGGTCTATTTAAAAGAATTATGAAGTAGTGGATCACATTATTTATACAAATGTGTTTTCTTCCCTTCGCTGAAGAAAATATATCCTTTGTTTGAGGTTTTGTAATGGCCAACCCAATCATCAGATCTTTACCCTATAGAAAAGTCATTGAAGTATCATAAAAACTTTCACTATAAATTTATTTTTAACCAGTAAGGAAAGTAGTAAAGCCGGACTGGGCCGACTATATGATACTCTTCACCACTTTGAATATATTCTACATATGTATCCTAACAAACGTCGCCTTTTCGAAGGAACATTGACATGAAATTGAACGAACTTAAATCTAAATCTAACCCAATTTTCTCGAAACTTAACACACGTGCTATTGAAGGGACAGATATCCATCTGAAAGTCACGAAAATCCCCAAGAATATGCAGAACAACAACAACATCAAGTGTAAATAAAAATACAAAAAAAAAACATAAAATTTCTGTAAATACACTTTTCATGAGAGAACAAATATCAAAAAGAGGTTGTTAGAAATACTTCAACGTACAATACATTTAATTATAGTAACTACAGTACATTGTACGAAATTGTGTGCCGGCCGGCCAAACTTTGGGTCTTTAATGCACAATTTACGTTAAATCGGACGAAAATGTATATAGGTGCTAAATCGGAAGCGATTTTCACGAAACTTAGCACACATCATTCTGGACCTAATTTAGTACCCTATGCCAAATTTCGTGCAAATCGAAAGATATATAGGGACTTTGGAGCCCCATTTACCATAAATATATATAAAACTGACCCGATTTTCTCTATACTTAGCACATATCATTTTGGACCTAATTCAATACCCTATTCCAAATTTCGTGCAAGTCAAGGGATATGTAGGGACTTTGGTGCCCCACGTACCTTAAATCGGACGAAAATATATATATAATCTATATCTAAATAAGAACCGATATTCTCCAATCTTGACACACATCATTCTAGACACAATTCAGTATACTATGCACAATTTCGCGCAAATCGAATGAAATATAGGTGCTTTGGTGAACCATTTGCAATTTAACATCTGCAGACGGACGGACATGAATAAATCGACTCAGAAACTGATTCTATGGATATTCTCAAAAGAAACCATATGTCTATCTCGTTTCCTTTTGCCTGTTACAAACATATGCACAAAGACATAATACCCTGTACGACAGTGTGGTGAAGGGTATACAAAATTTACAGGTTATTTATTCAGTTTGCATTTTAAGCTGCTTTATTTTTGGCCACCAGTGTATATGGAGTAAGTAGAACTTGATGTAGACAGGGTTTAAAATGCAGCATCAAAAAATATTAGCATTAGTCTTACAGAGCTACTGCTAAAAAATATTGACATTACGACTAAATCAGCAAACGACTAGCTTTTTTAGTTCGTAGCATCCGTGCTAAGCACGTATTTTTTGTTATGACTAATCGGCAGTACGACTACATATTCATATTTCGCTGTCGACGAATAATCAGCCGAGGGTTGTTTTTATGTTTGTGTGTTGCCAACGCAGAAATTAGAAAAAAGGCATTTCATTTTGTGCGTTTTTATTTAATTTAAACTTGTCAAATCGCAATTAAAAACTGTCAATAATAGTACTAAAAACTGAATAATATATTAAATTAAACTCTTTAGCAAGTATTACTAATTGTATTTGTTCGAAAAAATGAAATTGTCATAATCTCGATTTTTAATTCTCTCATATAATTAATAAAATTTCAATGGACAACACTGAACTCGAAAAATTCTCGGGTTTTGTTTGCTAAAAATCTTGCTAAGCAGTCCCAGTCAAGGAGCTTAGTCTTCATTGAAAGCTTTGGTTGTTAGTCGCGTTGACAATTATGTTGTAGTTGTTCATTGCTATTTTGTAGCTGCTGACAAAATCAAGAAGCTTTAGTTTTGCTTGCTAAAATTATTCAGCTGTCACCAGTAATTCATTGTCAGTAAACAAAATTCAAACTCGTCATAATATTTAGTAGCACAGTTAAATATTTATATGTATATGCTTGTGTAGATTCCTCAATATTCTATTTATGTATATACAGACGAACTTCTCAATAACGAACTTTTATACAACGAACAATTCTGTTTCCCTAACTATTAATTCTTAGATTCTTTTACAGACGTTCGACTGTAATATAATAATTTTTTGGTGAATTGCATTTTGGGTGTAAATATAAGCATTAACAAGCGAGAGAATGCGAAAATGCCAAATAAATATGTACACAAAAGCAAAGAACAAAACATGAATTTAACAATTGTCAGTATTTTGATGAGTAATATCAAATGAACAAGCTCAATGACTTTTTCAACGAACATAAGTAGGTCAAATTGCAATGCACAACGTTACGAAGGGCTAATCACCTTGGCGCAGTAATTTTAATATTGGCCAAAATAATTCTTTGAATTTTACAATAATTAAAAAAATATTTCCCCAGTTTGCCTTCCGAATATAATATTAGAATTTCAATAATTTTGTTACAACTATCAAATGTCAGAGGACAGTGAAAAATGCTAATTTAGCTAATTTCGGGTAATATAAAAACGTTATGTTGTGACGTTGATTTCATTAGTTTTGTTTTTGTTGTTTTCAATAGACAACCGACAGCGCCCGCAATATTGGCGATTTAATTTACTTCCGTTTTTGAGTGTGTGTGTGTGCTACAAATAACGTCAGCAAAATGTTGTTATTAAAATTCAAAATTATTGTTGTGCTATCGTTAATTGTTTCAATTGTAGCAGAGAGTAACGAAGGCGATAGCCAAGAAAGAACCGCTGCCTATACATATAGTGCTCCGCCACCAACAACATTTGCAATTCCAGCTCCTCCTTGCCCAAAAAGTTATATTTTTGCCTGCCAACCAAGAATGAATCCAGCACCATGCTCTCCACCCATAAGCAGTTATGATACCCTGGCGTCATACTCACGGAACTTAGCCGTCTATACACTACCACGAAATCCTTATGCAGATGTTTTTCGATCGTATTATCAATAAAAAAATTGATTTCAAATATAATTTCTGAATACAATTAAATATTACAATAAATATCTAACGATATTGTAATTTTTGTGATAAGTGAAAACTTTTATGGAAATCATAATACTCTATTTGTATTCGAAAGTTTGTTTTATTATTTGTAAAAAATAGTTATGCAGTTTTATTTAAAATAAATGTGAGAAACAAATAAAAACCAGTAAGGAAAGTAGTAAAGTCGGACGAGGCCGACTATATGATACCCTTCACCACTATGGGTATATTAAACAGGACTATTAACATGAAATTGGATGAAATAAAATATGTGATATTTATCTAAATGTGAATCTACCTAGATCTATCCATAAAGTATGTAAATCGACTTCAAAAAAATATAAATAGGTCATCCGTTGGTCTATGTCTGTACTTCTACAAAACGCAACTACGTAATTCTATGCTCATTTTTGTAAGTTGTGCAAAATTTGATGACAATCTGACTAACATGAGGAGTTTGATGCCCAATTTACTTGAAATCGGGCGAAAATATATATGGAAGCTCTATCCAAATTTTAAGCGATTTTAAACAAACTTGTCACAGGTAAGTTTATACTAATTTCAGAACGCTTTGTTCATATCACCCTATTGGTTCCTTGGTGCGTCAATTACTTAAAATCAATCTATAATAAAAGGGAGATATATCTACTTCTGGACCGATTTTCACGAAACTTGGCATTCATCACTCTAGGCTCAATTCAGTACGTTATGCCAAATTTCGTGCAAATCGAAGGATATATAGGGACTTTGGTGCACCATTTACATGAAATCGGACGAAACTATATATGGGAGTTATATCTAAATCTGGACCGATTTTCACGAAACTTGGCAGACATTAGTCTAGACCTAAATGATTAGGTTGTACCAAATTTCGTGCACATCGAAAGATGTATAGACGCCGTTTACATTAAATCGGTTAAATATATATATATGGGAGCTATATCTAAATCTGAACCGATTTTTCCCAATTTCAATAGGGTTCGTCCATGGGCCAAATAAGTGACCTATGCCAAATTTCATTCCATTCGGATCATAAATGCGACCTGTACTTTGTTTACAATTTAACATGGACAGACAGACGGACGGTCGGACGGACATGCATAAATCGACTTAGAAAGTGATTCTATGCATATTCTCAAAAGGAACCATGTGTCTATCTCATTTCCTTTTGCCTGTTACAAACATATGCACAAAGACATAATACCCTGCACCACAGTGTGGTGAAGGGTATAAAAACAATATTTAGGCGCAAGTCGATACACTCATGTATATATTCCCATTGAGATAGATCGCCAAAATGTTGCATACAGGCGTCTTTTATTTGCTGGCAGGACAAGTTCGAAGATGGGCTATATCGGTCCACGTTTAGGCATAGCTCCCATATAAGGGTAAACCCCAATTTTCGGTATTTTAGGGTTTCAGAGCGCGTTTTTCAACCGAATTCTCTGAACTTTTGTATATTATTGGGCACCAAATTCCCCCACTAAAATTATAAATATAGGCCAATTGATTTCTGGTAACCCCCAATTTACAGTATTTTGTTTGGTGGAGAGAGGGAGGGGGTTTTGACCGTATTTATGAATGAATTGGCTGTAGTTTAGTACTTTCAGTTCTTATTGGGTGGCAAATCTCTCCACCAAAAATTATAAATATAGTACCACTTTTTCGGGTAGCCCCCATATACGGGTACCCTAAAATTTTCTGTACTTTGAGGTTCTTGAGCGCGTTTTCCAGCCGAATTCGCTCTAATTTGGTATTTTGTAGTCGTATGTGGTAGCAAATCTCCCTACCAAAATTATTAATATTCGCCCACTTTTAGGGATATAACTCCTTTTTATACCCGTCACCTCACTGTGGTACAAGGTAATATGTCTTATGTTTGTAACAGACAAAAGGAATGGAGATAGACCCATGGTTCCTTTCGAGAATATGAATCAGAATTGCTTTCTGAGTCGATCGATGCATGTCTGTCTGTCCGTCCGCCCATGTATTTTTGTGAACAAAGTACAGATCGCATTTATGATCCGATTTCGATGACATATCAGTTATTTGGTACAAGGAGGAACTCTATTGAAATTGTAGAAAATTGGTTCAGATTTAGATATAGTTTCGTTCGATTTTATGTCAATATTGGTCCGATTGAGACAAAATTTTGCACAGCGTACATAATTAGGTCTAGATTGATGTGTGTCAAGTTTAGTTGAAATGGGTTCAGGTTTATATTTAGCTCCCATATATAGTTTCGTCCGATTTTATGTAAATGGAGCTCCATACTGCCAAAATTGGTCTGTTTGAGACAAAATTTTGCAAAGAGTACCGAATTAGGCGTTGATTACACCATGCGAAGTTTTGTTTAAATCGGTTCAGATTTAGATATAGCTGCATATATAGTTTCGTCCGATTATATGTAAATGGCGCACCGAGGAATCTATTTTCGTTCTATATTCACGAAATTTAGCAGCACGTATAGATTTTAGTCTAGCATGCTTGGGTTAAGGTTGAAATCGGTTCAGATTTAAATATAGCTCACATATCGACGCCTCCGAACCATAGTATGCTAAGTCTGAAAAGTGAGTTTTTCAATAGAAGCTTTCAAAGTATGGAAGTTTCTTTATTTTTACGTGCAATGCTAAGTACATTTTTGCTTATAACTTTGGTTTGGAGTGGCCGATGATTACCAAAATTTCAGAGAATATAAATTAAGGACCATAGTATCTAATAACGTAAAGAACTTTAAAACATGCTAAGTCGACTTAGCATACTATGGTTCGGAGGCGTCGATATATACTTTAGTCCTATTTTATGTAAATGGGGCACCGTAAATCCTGTTCTATTTGCACCATATGTTGCTGTTGCAATCGGTTCATATGTAGATGTAGCTCCCTCATATATTTTTGTCCGATTTTATGAAAATGGGGCAAATGGAGAAGACTATGTATGTTCACTTTACATTAAATATTGCATAGTTTATTGGATTGAAGACGTTTCAGGTTTAGATATTGTTTCCATATATATTTTCATCCGATTTCATCAAGATGATGTAGCTAATAATTTAAGTTTGTCCGCTTAGGACGAATTAGTGCACAACGTACCAAATCGAACTTACAATAAGGTGTATTGGATTTTGTGTCGAGATAAATTTTGGATAGCGCTCTGTGTTGCAGCACACCAAATGGTGGATGCCATGGTTGCTCCAATTAGTACATTTAAATATAGATCTTATAAATATTTTGCTCGATGATTGAAATTAATTTTTTCATAAATTTCAGATTGGTTTGTGTATGGGTTGTTTAATTAAGTTCAAATATCTATGTACTTCACGCAGTTAATTTCGTCCGATTCCATTTCAATGGTCCTCTAAAGAAGCTATGCCTATTCTATCTAAATAATATTGTACATATGAGCATATTTTTTATGCACCCAAAGTGGTCAAGGGTATCATTTAGTCGGCCCGGTCCGACTTTTGAACTTTCTTTGCTGGTTAATATTAAAATACTTATCTAATTTGTTCCGTGTGTTGGGGTTTTCCCCATATAGGCGTATTCTACCATAGTATGGCGGATATTCGTTACCCGAAATTGTCAGTTCTTACCCTTCAAAGTGTGGAATTCGAAGACGATTTAGCCATCTGTTGTAATCATTTCGCCTTCTAAGGATATCGTGATAAAAGACTCAAACCTGACGATAATGGAATATATCGACTGCCATTTAGGTATCTCCCCAATATAATGATACCTCCTGAAGGAAAGTATTGAGATACGAAAATATTGGGTTCGAAATTGGCATATATCGGTCATTAATTAGACATAGCTCTTCATTTTATGATAACCCCAAATATTCGCTAATTCCTAATCAATATAGGTCCCGTTTAGACATAACCTCATATATCTTTGCCCTCTAAATTGCTCATGTCCCACTCTACCATGCGTTATCAATATCGGTCCGCGGTCCAAGTTTTGGAGTTTCAGATTCTAGAAAAAATCCCCGTTATATGTACACATTTTGATATGATCCCTATATTTTCCAATGTTCGGCCCGGTCGAACTAACGCCTTTTTTATTGTTTTTCTTTTTTGATTGAAAAAAATATATTGAAAATGTTGATCTTTTTTGGGGGAGACAACAGAAGAAGTGAACCAATGGGTCCCATCTTCGGACTTGATCTAGGTTCGGTAAGGATACTAGGTTATGCAAAGTTTTGTTGAAAATTCCATTCGCCTGGTATTGGTCCCATCTTCGAACTTGACCTAGGCTTTGTAAATATAATAGGTTGTACAAAGTTTGGTTCAAATCGGATATTCCATTCGTCTGATATTGGATTCATAAATATTAAAATTTTGTATCCTTTGTTGGGGGGTATCCGAAGGAGGGGACCAATGGGTCCCATCATCGGACTTGCTATAAGCTTGGTAAAGATAATAGGTTGTACACAGTTTGGTTTAAATCGGATTGTTCGCATGATAATATGAAATTAATTTTTTAGCACAATTTTGTCCGTTTTGTGGGGGAGGTACCAGAAGGAGTGGACCGATATTCTCCATATTCGAACTTGAACTAAGTTTGGCAAAAATATTATGATGTGCAAAGTTTGGATAAAATCGGTTACTTCCTTCAAGAGAACGAACGAACGAACGGACAGATGTAATCCAGTCACATTTCATAAGTGACCATCAGCAGACTGGCTACGATTCTCGTGGAGCTCCTGATAGTATTCAACGCATCCCTTCCATGACAGGTCGTCAATAACAGTTTTTTTAATGTGACGGTGTCCTGACTACCTCGATCTTATCATTAAACCACAATCATTCCTTAGTCATAAACAACAAATCCTCAACAGAGCGCTGTAGGGAGGGTGCCGTGACAGCGTAAATATTTCAGAAGCGATGTGAAACGTAACGAAATCTACTACAAACCGCCCATACCCCGAATCCGGCATAGCTCTTTCAAAGTTTCGTGCGTGGTAATCTCTTGGATGACTATTACCTTATTAGGATCCATGTGTAACCAGGATGCACTGACTACATAGCCCAAGTATTTGGTTTCATTCTTAAAGAATTCATTCTTGACGGAGTTGATGCAAAGCCAAACTTCACGCAACCGTCGAAATACTTCCAGGATTTTTTAAGATTAATAAAATAAACATACGTCAATCCACTTATACGGTTTAGTACTCTCTGTAGCAGGAACAGAATTAAAGCCAAACGGCATGACTTCCAACCCTCGCATCATTATTTATATTGGCCAATGTAATCGCGGAACTATAAGAGATGTGCGTCGGCTCTATGTATCCATGTGCCTAGAATTCATTTATTTTGCCATCAACAATTGCCTAAATTACATGGTTTCGATATTTATATCTAAGTTTAAACGAAGGACATCATTCATAATAATCTTGTATGTGGCCATTATATATGGCCCACGTGTCATTTTCTAACATGGCCCGTCCATATGTCACTCTTGCACATTGAAAACGGACATAAGACCGGAACACATTACGCGACTTTGGTCAAAAAATTCAGGACCAAATCTTCTGTGGCATCCGGCATAAAAGGAAATCGCATCCGAATTAGCCGGTTGCCAAAGGCACGAATGGTATCAACGGCTTCAAAAAATTGGTGTCAGGCACCATTTGCAGAACGCAGAGTTCTCGGTGCATTGGTCCAAATTTTCCTATTTGAATTAAAAAAAAATTTAAAAAAAAATTATTCAAGATTCGAATTTTTGTTGTTTAAGTGTAAATATATATGGGACCAAGACATGTAGTAAAAGCCATATCGGATAGCATGCGTCAAATTAATACCCAAACTCCTAAGGCATTTTTTCTTCTCTTTGGTACGCTCATAAAATAGAAATCCCAAACATAATTTCAAGTCCTTCAATATTTGATATTAGTTCCAACCCTCACTTCCTTGTAAAAATTTTGTCAATATTTACTTTTGCTCAACTTATTCGTATATGAATAATCGAATATGTTCTTTAACATTTAATTTGGCTGACAAATAAATAGAGACCTAGTTAACAATAATACCAATAAACGGAAAGACAGAAAAAATAACAACTATTAATTCCGCATTTTCGACCCAATTAATTTTGTAATTTTTTGCCGACTTGTACGTCTTTGATTGAATACCGGACAGTTAACCCAGTTACGCTAAAATATGCAACGCTAACAATTTTACCATTTTTTCGATTGTATAAAACCAACGAATGGCAGTGTAGAGTATTCAGTTTCAATTTGACATTTTTTAATTGAAGATAACATCAACACTCCGAGTTCACCATGAAATCGTTTGTTTGCATTGCCATCGTATTGGCCTGTTTGGCAGCCGCAATCCGTGCCGATGAAAATCCTGTTCGTGAAGAAAGATCATCGGGTCAGAGTGGAGTCACCGGAACTACTTTCAATGGTGCTGGCGTGGTGCCCAAATACAATGTTCGTGAGGAAAGATCATCGGGTAATACCGCACCTGTTGGTAACACTTACAACGCGGGTGTTGCTCCCACCTACAATGTTCGTGAAGAGAGGTCATCTGGTGGTACTCCCGTAGTTACAGCATACAATGGTGCCAATACTCATGGAACAGCATTCAATGGAGCATCAACATCCACCTATAATGTACGTGATGAAAGATCTACTACTGGCACCAATTCGGGTGTTTCCACGTTCAGTGCTCCTGTGGCCCCAACCTACAATGTTCGCGAAGAAAGATCAAGCGGTGGCAATGTTGGTGGCAGCCTTTTGGGGGGTACTCAAGGATTGAACTTGGCCGGTCATTTGGCACCCACCTATAATGTTCGTGAGGAAAGATCTCCAACTGGTAACTTCGGTTACAATCTACCACTTGTTCCCCTCTACAATGTTAGACAAGAACGGTCTTATGGTGCTGGTCCTTCATCATCTTCGTATGGTGCCGCCGCTGCTGCTGCCGGTGCTGCTGCATACAATGCTCCTGCTGCACCTCAATATAGTGCCCCAGCTGCTCCACCAGCACCTGCTCCAGTCACCATTCCAGCACCACCATGCCCCAAAAACTATTTATTCAGCTGCCAACCAAGTTTGACTCCAGCTCCGTGTTCCCAAGCCGCTGCCTATGGTAATGCTGGTTCGTATTCCCACAATTATCCTGTATATGCCGCACCCCAATACAATTTCCGTCCATATTATTAGACTATGAATGATTTTGATGTGAACAATAAAATGGAATTGATAACTACTATTAATAAATTATTTTAAAGCATTTACTTGTGTGTGTGTTTTTATAAGAATGGTATCCTCATATTGGGAACATATAACGAACTGAAAGGTAAGAGATAGGAGGTAGGTATATCATTCAGTCGTTCATCATCACATAGAGTTCATTCGCATCTCATCTTTAAAACTGAACCTTTATAAAACTCAGATTTGATTGACTTCCGCAACCAATCTTTGATATGTTTAAGGTTATTGACAACCTAAAACACCCAAACAAGCGCTATATATTCTAAAGCGGAGTGAACCAAATTGTTTTCCAACACATTTGTATAAACAATCCGATGCATATTTCACAAATCTCGTAAAAATATGGAATTCCAAACTAAGTTCCTTATTAATGCCACATTGTACTCATCCTCTAAATCCAAAGAGAGAAAATAAAAACCAGTAAGGAAAGTAGTAAAGTCGGACGGGGCCGACTTTATGATACCCTTCACCACTATGGGTATATTAAACAGGACTTTTAACATGAAATTGGATGAAATAAAATATGTGATATTTATCTAAATGTGCATCAACTTAGATCTATCCATAAAGTATGTAAATCGACTTCAAACAAATATAAATAGGTCATCCGTTGGGCTATGTCTGTACTTCTAGAAAACGCAACTACGTAATTCTATGCTCAATTTTGTACGTTGTGCAACATTTGATCTGACTAACATGAGGAGATTGATGCCCAATTTACTTGAAATAGGGCGAAAATATATATGGAAGCTATATCCAAATACTAAGCGATTTCAAACAAACTTGTCACAGGTAAGGTTATACTAATTTCAGAACGTTTTGTTCCTATCAGCCTATTGGTTCCTTGGTGCGTCAATTACTTAAAATCCATCTATAATAAAAGGGAGCTATATCTAAATCTGGACCGATTTTCACGAAACAAGGCAAACATCACTCTAGGCTCAATTCAGTACGTTATGCCAAATTTCCTGCAAATCGAAGGATATATAGGGACATTGGGGCACCATTTACATGAAATCGGACGAAACTATATATGGGAGCTATATCTAAATCTGGACCGATTCTCTTGAAACTTGGTAGATATTACTGTAGGCTTAATTCAGTTCGTAATGCCAAATTTCGTGCAAATCGAAAGATATATAGGGACTTTGGTGCACCATTTACATGAAATCGGACGAACCTATATATGGGAGCTATATCTAAATCTGGACCGATTTTCACGAAACTTGACAGGCATCATTCTAAGCTCAATTCAATACGTTATGCCAAATTTCGTGCAAATCTAAAGATATATAGCGACTTTGGTGCACCATTTACATGAAATCGGGGGAAACTATATATGGGAGCTATATCTAAATCAGGACCGATTTTCATGAAACTTGGAAGACATCATTCGTGGCTCAATTAAGTACGTTATGCCAAATTTCCTGCAAATCGAATGATATATAGGGACATTGGGGGCACCATTTACATGAAATCGGACGAAACTATATATGGGAGCTATATCTAAATCTGGACTGATTTTCACGAAACTTAACAGGCATCATTCTAGGCTCAATTCAGTACGTAATGCCAAATTTCGTGCAAATCGAAAGATATATAGGGACTTTGGTGCACCATTTACATGAAATCGGGCGAAACTATATAAGGGAGCTATATCTAAATCTGGACCTATTTTCACGAAACATGGCAGGCATCATTCTAGGCTCAATTCAGCACGTTATGCCAAATTTCGTGCAAATCGAAAGATATATAGGGTTTTTTGGGGCACCATTTACATGAAATCGGAATAGTACTTCTATTGACGCATTAAATTTTCACGGTATGAGTTTGATTTTCAAATGTTAACAAATGTCAGGACATCTGTAAACAAGTAAAAATCTTAAAGTTCGGCCGATCAGAACTCCGTATACCCTGCACCATGTGGAGTGTATTAAAAATTTCTAAAAAAATGGTTGGGTACTACATTTGGCTGATATATCATTTTTCGTTGGAAGGGCTTCAGCTCGATGTGGAGTTGCGTCATCAATCGGGTGCTTGACCAAAAAAAAAGCGTCGACTCCTCACCAAGGAGGAAGTGAAGCTTTGCAGCGGACCCTCGAATTGATATCGGCGGATTGGCTTCAGAGTGCTCATTGAGTACTCTGAGCTTCCCCAAAGGGGCGCTGGCCGTTAGGCGGGAATCATATAAAACCCACAGGATTCATAATCGCATGCTGGTAGGTTGTTTATTTGGTAAAATGAAAAGTCAAATTAAGAGGGCCTTTGTATGGAGCCATGTACAAATCACGAACCTAATCTGAAACATTCAGGAAAGAATTTTTTTCACTAGGAATCCGAAATGTCAGATTTAGCCACTCGAAAATGGGTTGCGTCCCACTATATAATGGATTTATATCAAAATAGGACCTACATCACAGCCACTTCGGCGTGGAAAGGTTCTAAATCTTAAAAGGGGCAAATAGGATGGAACCTCTATGTGCAAACCTTCACCTTGACAATTTTATTAGTGGGCAAATTTGGCACACCATTCAAATAAAAAGTTTTAAATTATAGTCAATTTGATGATGACGGAGCCCGACGCCCTTAAATTTCGTTCTCTGGGGCCTATCACGAAACTTAGACCCACATTGATAATTTTCGGTAGGGAACTTTTTACCTAATGAGAATCAAAAATATGAAAATAACAGCCAATCTGCTAATTCCTCTTAAAACATTTTTAGCACTTTTTAAAAATTTTTAGCACTTTCTATCACTTTTGGAAACAAAATCTAGCATTTTTTTTTTAAACAATGTTTTGGCAACACTGCTTGACACACATATATCGGAATCTGAACCGATTTTCAGGAAACTTAATACACTGCATTCTAGACCTAATTCAGTACGCTATGTCAAATTTCGTGCGAATCGAAAGATATATAGACACTTCGGTACACCATTTACTTAAAATCCGACGAAAATATATATGGGAAGTATATCTAATTCCTTGTGCCGTACAAGTGACCTATGCCAATTTTCATCCAATTCGGATCATATATGCGACCTGTACTCTGTTTACAATTTAACATCAACAGGCGGACGGACGGACATGCATAAATCGACATAGAAAGTTGTTTTATGCATATTCTCAAAAGGAAAGGTCCTTCAACACACTGTGGTACCCTGTACCACAGTTTTGTCCAAGCAAAAATTTAAAAAATAATGAAGTTTGCATAAAGGGAACAAAAATTTTAACAAAATAGCGGAACTTTGAAAAACATTTTAGAAAATCGCCTTTTTTGTCCACAAATCAATTTAAACAATAAGGAAGATCTTCACCGATTAGAGTTATACTAGTTCATACGATAGCTATACACTTACAGAGAAACGTCCCAAAAATTGAAATCGGTTCTGTTATTAGTTGAACGCTGTTTGAAGGAAAACGCTATTCAAGTTTGAGAAGCCTTCATGCGTCACCTATCGGGTTTCTCTTCAAAATTTTCACATGAAATGTTATGGGAACATTCTTGAATTAGTGTAGGTTCGAATTAAATTAAATACAAAATTAAATTTTTTAAAACCGAGAATGGGGGTCCCCTTAATATTTTTTTAAGTAAATAAAGTACCTGATTTAACACAGGAAACCCCAACATGATATTAGAAAAAAGTTATACTGCATTTTTTAATTTTGCATCTTGTGTTCCAATGTTCCGAATAAGACGAAAATTAGCATAGCGTGCCAAATTGAGTCTAGAATGGTGTGTGTTAAATTTCATAAATCGTGTAAAATTCTTTAAAATTGCATAAAACATACAAAAGAATCGATATAGACAATGGTTACTTTGGATAATCATTTTCCGAGTCTATTTAGGCATGTCCATCAGTCCGTCTGTTTGTCAATTTATGATCCGAATGATATGCAATTTGGCACAGAAAATGGGCTCAGCTTTAGATATAACTCCCATCAGGAACGTATACAGGATTTCATTGTGTCCAAAAATAATTTTTTTGTGTGAAAAAAATATAGTTTCTAGGCTCACAATTCGTACGACCGATTTATTCCTCCCTCCCCCTTGTCATCAAAAGTAAGCATAGCTCTTAACACACCACCTCCCCCCACGCTTACTTGAACATTGGTATACAAATTTTTAATTTAATGCATTCTGTTTTTCTTAATCATTCATGTGCAGCAGTTAAAATTCCAGATATAACAAATAGGCTTTGGATAGAGGACTTTAACGCAAACTTTCATTTAAACAAAATTTATTGATACGGCAGTGTGGACTTGGGCTGCCAGCATAGAACTACTGCTGACATAATCACCTTTTCAACCAAATAAACTTTTGGTCCAATTTATAGAAAACCAATTTGCGTTAATTTGACCCGCTAAATATGTTCAGGTCATAATTGTAGTCTGAAGAGCAATCAGTGAAAAAATACAAAATTAAAATGTTGGCCTATTTTATCCGATAAATAGAGGGGTTCTTTGGCCCGAACCTGCATGCACAATTATATGGCGATTGGTGCATAACTGTGGCCTTGTCAAGAGAGGTGGATCTGAGACCGATATTTCGCGGCGTTACAAACTCTTGGCACAATACCATTACAAAATAGTTGTGTGGGGTAAACAAATAGGATTATCTAAAAAACTATAAATTTTAAACATTGTATGTTGTTCACCCATTAACAGAACCCATAACCCATTTTTACTTCAAGGTCATTTCAAAAGAAATCTATACCACTAAAGAAGCGAAACATTTGGAACTATGTATGTCTTCATATTACGAACGGAAACTATATCATAACACACTTTTACCATTAAACAAGCTAAACAACTAAGAAAAAAGAAACACCAATGACCGATATCTTAAGTATGTCACCCTAAACTTCTTGGTCACTTTAGAAATTGTGACACCACCACTAACTGCATAGTTTGCATTTATAAAAAATGTATTTAATCAACGAATTATAATTGAAGAGTATTCAGTCATTATCAGGTCAGCGACAATTTTCATCGTCTACTTCGCATCAACGGCATCATGAAATATTTCATTGTTGTGTTCCTGTTATTTGTTGCCTATGTTTCGGCAGATTATGGCAATGCAGCCGGTGGTGGTGCTCAACGATATGGTGGTGGTGTTCCTGTGACAATTCCTGCTCCTCCTTGCCCTAAAAACTATTTGTTTAGCTGTCAGCCCAGCCTCAGTCCAGCTCCTTGTTCTCCTCCTGCTGCTGCCGGTTCTGCGGGTGCTTACTCTCAACAATATCCTATGTATGTCCCACCTCAACCCTTTAATGGAATTCAAGTTAATTTAGATGGATACCGATACTAAAAATAATGGATGCAATGAAGATTTAAATAAATACGTTAATACTTATTATGGAAAGGGACATGTTTTTAATTTATATTCCAAATATAAAAGGTGAAGTATTGTTTACAATAAGTGGGGTTGTTTGGATTTTGAGTAGCCAGTCCGTTGTAAAAAATATAATTTGGTGAAACATTATATGACTATAGTATGGAAATTTACCCAATCCAACTATGTAGCCCTAATAATTCAAACTGGTGAACGGATCCGTATAGTCGCACGTAACCGACCATATGGCAAAATTTCTCTTGTAGCAATGATAATATTATATTAAACCATATAAGGATAAGTATACACCATATAAAAATGTCAGTAATTCAAATTAAAAGTCAACCATCTCACATTCAAACACTGGCTACATGGGGTCATATCTTCCCGTAGTGAACATATATATCATAATATGGAAATTGTGTCACATTTCACACAAATCGTTTAGTCCATTTGACCGGCTAAATAGTAATCGATTGTACACTAAAGAGTCTCCAGCCAGATCATCGTCATAACATCTAGAGCGACTAGAAAAACAGTTTATACTAAGGTTTTGGACCATTTCATCCACTAAATATAATCCGATCACCACCGAGAACTACTGAAATTTTCCTTGACCATTAATGAAACTTCATGCCAACAGCTCTAAACTTGCCCCCTTAGTATGATAATGGGAATACCAATCAATATCTGAATACACCGAGTAAATATCCCAAAATAATTGGTATCAACTTTAAAAGTCTGTTGACCAATCTTCATCAAACCTGTAGTTTTTCTACATTCTTCATTAGTGTTGGCGGTTTATTTGGGATACCATTTGTATTTTGTTTTTGCAAAATAGTCAGGCTGAATCCCAGTTTGTTGCTTTTATAATAAACAACTATTTATTAGTGGGGAATGTATGGCATTTTTTGCCGAGGGGTAAGGCAGGGAAGACTATAGTTTCGGATCACGCCACTGATCCTCATCAGTTCCCTTAGTTTTTTGTTGGGATATTCTCCCCAGAAGCTATTGCTAGAGATGGTATTTACCGGGTAAATACCCAAGGGGTGGGTAAATACCGGGTAAATAACCATTTGCGGGTATTTATTTGGGTATTTACTATATTGACACATGTTTCTAATGACAAAGCAAATATAGAAATCCAACATGGGGTCCCTGGGTTCAAGTTTTGATATAGCCCCCATATAACCGTATCTCCCGATTTAAGGTATTTTTTGCCTATTAGACACATTTTACAACCAAATTGGCTATAATTTGGCACAGAGTGTTCTTTTTGGGTACCAAATGTCCATGCAAAATTTTATGTATGTAGGTCCACGTCTACTGGTAGCCCCCATACAAAGGTACCCCTATTTTGAGTTATATGGGGGCTATATCAAAACTTGGACCCAGGGACTCCATGTTGGATTTCTATATTTGCTTTGTCATTAGAAACATGTGTGCAAAATTTTGGCCGCTTATGTCAAGTGGTTCGGCAGTTAGTGAGTTTATACCCAATTTTTGGGTAAAAACTCGGGTATTTACCCAAGTTTTTACCCACGTCTTTAAAGTATCGTAAAACTATTCATTCTAAATCGATTTGATAACAGAAACCCGGAAATAGGGTGCAAGATGTTGTATTACCGATTCAATATAGTAAATACCCAAATAAATACCCACAAATGGGTATTTACCCAATTTACCGGGTATTTACCCTTTGGGTATTTACCCACTGCCCATCTCTAGCTATTGCTTCTGTACAAAAAACCTTTCAAACCCAAATGTCTCTTGTAACAAATACATACATTCTGTCAAATATTCCTCATTCGATTTGACTGAAGACAAAAATAAACTGCAATAGGCTCAAACAAGGATATAAAGCTTTTTTATATCCTGAGCGTTATGGCTAATGAGGGTATATACACCTTGATATGGCAAAAATGTGCCTCATCGAAATATTGGATTTAGACCCCATGTTTCTTTGGACCCAATTCGTTTCAGACAATTTGGAGTTGGTTTACTCTCTAAAGGACTAACCGATTTCATCCCAACTTTGCACAGCGTAATATTTTTTCAAACTTCACACACTGCACAACCTATTATC
The DNA here is from genome assembly GCF_032173495.1 of Musca vetustissima. Classification (NCBI taxonomy): domain Eukaryota; kingdom Metazoa; phylum Arthropoda; class Insecta; order Diptera; family Muscidae; genus Musca; species Musca vetustissima. The sequence goes on from NW_026883065.1 coordinate 29,693, forward strand.
TTAACCAAGTCCACATTAAGTCCAACAATTGGACCCATTGTTCCACTTGTACTTGTACCTCCCCCACAAATGTTCAACATTTTCTATATTTGTAAATCCAATATAAGTATGTAATGTACGATTTGAAATTTATTTAAGGGACTGATATAAGCAATAAAATTGCTCGACTCTGAAATAGACTCCTAGACTTATAAAAATCGCCCAAAATAAATAAATTATATATAACTTCTATTTTGTATTGAATTTGAACTTTGTTCTGGAATTGATTGGACAAACGCTGTTGGATATGATTTATATGAAATCGGAATCTTAAAAGATATTAATCAATATATACATAAAATCGGACTAAAATATACAAAGGAGGGAAAAAGTTTACGAATGCTGGCAAATTCCTTCCTTTAACACTTAAAATGTCTTTAATGAATGAGATCCTAATATAAATGTTTTAGGTTTGATTATTCATTTATTATATACATTTTTATAATCTTCACCACTCTGTGGTACAGAGTATTATGTCTTTGTGCATATGTTTGTAACAGTCGCTATATATCCTTCGATTTACACAAAATTTGATACAGCGTAATGAATTAGGTCTAGAATGATGGGTGTTAAGTTTCGTGAAAATCGGCTGAGATTTGGATATAGCTCCCATATGTATTTTCGTCCGATTTTAGGTAAATAGTGCACCAAAGTCCCTTTATAGGCTTCGATTTGCACAAAATTTGGCTAAGCGTTCTAAGTTGAATCTAGAATGATGAGTTTCGAGTTTCGAGAAAATCGGACGAGATTTCGACATATCTCCCATATACATATATTTTCGTCCGATTTTATGTAAATGGTGCACCAAACTCCCAATAATTTTCCGATTAATTCAATATTTTTCTCTCAAATCGGTACAGATTTAGATATAGCTCCCATATATAGTTTCGTAAGATATTTTGTAAATGGTGCACCAAATTCCCAAGGCTTGTCCGATTGATACAACATTTTGTACTGTGTATTGAAATAGGCCCAGTTTTTTTTTGAAACCGGTTCAGATGTAGATAACTCCCATATATAGTTTGTTCCGATTTTAGGTAAATGGTGCATCAAATTCCCAATATTTGTCCAATTGAGACAAAATCTTGCGCAGATAGGTTTATGCGAAGTTCAGTTAAAAACGGTGCAGATTTAGATATAGCTCCCACATATGTTTTCGTCCAATTTAAGTAAATGGTACACCGAAGAGCCTACGTTTATTCGATTCACAAGTTGCAAAAATCGTGTTAAATTTAGATATATCTCCCATATATATTTTAGTCTGATTTTATGTAAATAGTGCACCGATGAGCCTTCAGATTTATATTAAGCTCCACATACATTATCTTTCCCCGATTTCATACAAACGACATGCAATATTTCTGTTTTTATACCCTTCACCAAACTGTGGTACAGGGTATTATGTCTTTGTGCATATGTTTCTAACAGGCAAAAATAATTGAGATAGACCCATGGTTCTTTTAGAGAATATGCATAGAATCACTTTCTGAGTCGATTTATGCATGTCCGTCCGTCTGTTGATGTTAAATTGTAGATATAGCTCCCATATATATTTTCGTCCGATTTAAGGTAAATGGTGCACCAAAGTCCCTATATTTCTTTCGATTTGTACGAAATTTGGCACAATAAGGTCTAGAATGATTTGTGTAAAGTTTCGCGAAAATCGGTTCAGATGCAGATATAGCTCCCATATATAGCTTCTCCCGATTTTAGGTAAATAGACCACTAAAGTCCCTGGAAATCTTTTGATTCGCACGAATTTTGGCATAGCGTACTGAATTAATTCTAGAATGATGTGTGAAAAGTTTCGTGAAAATCGGTTCAGATTTAGATATAGCTCCCATATATATATATATATATATTCGTCCGATTTCAGGTAAATTGTGTACCAATGTACCTATATATCTTTCGATTTGCACCGATTTTGGTATAAGGTACTGAATTAAGTCTAGAATGATGTTGCTAAGCTTCGTGAAAAGATCCATAGCTAGGCCGATTGATACAACGCACTGAAGTAATATAAATTAGTCTCTGGCAAGTTTCCCTGAAATCGGTTTAGATATAGATATATAACAAACACGAGACATCTGTTAGGATACATATGTAGAATATACCCAAAGTGGTGAAGGGTATCATATAGTCGGCCCAGTTCGACTTTACTACTTTCCTTACTGGTTTTAATTTGTTCAAATATCTATTTAGATCACACATTTAGTTTCGCCGTCCGACTTTTGAACTTTCCATACTGGTTATGTAATTTTCACACAAAAGTCCTGGTCCATCTGACCAGCTAAACATGCTTATTCGTTGGCGCCTACTCCATGTGACCTCTATAGAGACCAGAAAAACAAAGAGAAATGATTTTGGTCGATTTCAACATCTTATTGAACACAATACGTGTCTTCATTGGCCAGAACAGTTACTCTTTTATTCTTGGGCAATAAAAACCTATAATACCCTCACAATATATCTTGTAATTCAAAGTTCCTTATTCGTATCTAAGTATTAAAATAAATTTTTATAAAATATAGACTTCATTATAAACTAAATATAAACAAATTTATTCATATACAATTTTTAGCACTTTTTCTGGCATTTTTTTTTTAATTTTTAGCAGTTTTTAGCATACGAAATTTGGATGAATGCCTGACATTATTCGGAAAGCGTTGCGTGATTGGACATTACATGAAATAGGACAAATTGTATAACTGAGTCTTATCTAAATCATTGACATTGTCTACTGAGCTACATTTTCAATATAACATTTCCAGGAAAACGAACGAAAATATTTATGGGAGCTATATCTAAATCTGAACCGTTTCTCACCAAGTTCATTAGCATTCATCGTTTAGCTAAGTAAATGATCAGTATGTGTTGTCCCCCCGAAATGGTTGAAAAAATAATCTGCTCAAGAATACACACAATAAAAGAGTCAATCATGTTATAAGTTTATCATTTCATTTATTCAGTTCCATATCACATCAATTTTCAGTCTTTAGTTTTGATTATCATAGCTCTGATAATTGAAACCATATGGAGGTAGAGCATAATTGAAATAATTATTCGAATAAGAACCAGCACCCCCAAACCCTGCACGTGTTGCAGCTTGGGCACATGGAGCTGGTCGCAGCTGGGGTTGACAAGAGAAGATGTAATTTTTAGGGCATGGTGGGGCTGGAATAGTAACAGGAGCTGGGACTGGTGCAGGTGCTGGAGCGGATACTGGCGCTGCAACGGGAGCTGGTGGTGGAGCAGGTACCGCAACAGGAGCTGGAGCAGCAAAAGAGACTGGAGCTGCAACAGGTGCTGGTGCTGGGGCTGCAGCAGGAGCTGAATCTGAGGATTTATTTGAGACCGGACTTGGAGCGTGACTATGACCATGGTGACCATATGCAGCGGCGGGATTTTGAAGTGGAACACCAGCATTATATGGAGCGTGACTGTGGCCATGGTGACCATTTGCAGCGGCGGGATTTTGAGATGGAGCACCAGCATTATATGCAGCTGCGAAGGCAGCATGAGCTGGCCCATAAGCAACTGGACCACCACCAGGAGCTGCACCATATGCAGCTAAGGGTATGGGACCACATGAAGCCGAACAGGCAGCAATGGTTGCAACAAATACAGCGACAGCGAATGTAATAGAGGAATACATTTTGTTATTTTGTTTATTTTTGGCAAAAAATAATTTAATTAATTGGTTAATGCGTTGAATTTCGTTGAATAACTGAATGAATTGTTCGCAGAGTTTGCCATTAAAATACTATCGGTGATGTTGATTTGATTGACCAAAATTTTGAAATGCTGACATGCGTTTTACCATTTGGCTATGCTGTGGCGACTATGATTATCTGGCATAATGCAAAGTGAGCGGCATTGAAACACATATTTTAAAGAATGAAAACGTTACAAATCTTTTTTGTGACCCTTTTTTTTTTTTTTTTTTTTTTTGAAGAATATTTAAAAAAAAGTATTTGAATTATTATTCTAAAATTAAATAAAAAAGGTGGTAAAAATATGTTATGTGGCAAAATTTAAAATAGCCAATACATTTAGACATGTCAACCTAGAGATATGGGCCAGAAATAACCGGGATTAAACTGCTTATACCACGAAGCAATGTGAAAATTTCTTTAATTGAAAAGATAAACTTAGTCTAGTAAAAAAGAGAGGGCCAATTATTGTTCAGAATGTACTATAGTTGCCAATTTAAAGTCGGGGATATAAACATCTCCAGGTGTTTGTGGCCGCTATGGAAAGTATATCTTAAAATTTAAAATTAGGTTGAGGTATTAATAGTCAGATGTATTTGTTTATCACGTAAAAACAGTAAGGAATGCTCAACAACAGGCGGGACCGAATATATGATACTCTTCACCACTTTGGGTATATACATGCTCATATATACAATATCCTCTAGATAGAACAGACATGACATCTTTGGAGTACCACTGAAATAAAATCGGACGAAAATAAATGTGTGAACTACACAAATATTTGAACTAATTTAAAATAACATATACGCATACAATTCTGAAATCTATAAAAAATTTGATGCCAATCATTTGTATGAAATCACACTATATTATGTAAAGGAGCTATATGTAAATCTGGACGTATTTGAGCAAACGTGGTATCCACCATTTGGTATGCTGCAACATTGTGCACTGTCCAAAATTTATCTCGATCGGAGAAAGGCTTATTATTTGGTGCACAATTTGCATGAACTCAGATGAAAATATAGATGCAAACATTTTACAAAATCCATTAATTCGGATGAAGACATATATATGGAAGCTATATCTAAACCTAAACCGATTACAGTTCAATATGCAAAATTTTATGTAAGCTCCTCGGTGCAGCATTTCCATATTTTTACAAAACTTTATACACATAACGCTAACCTGCCAAATTGTATGTAAATGAAAGAAATATAGGCACTTTGGTGCACCATTTACATCAAATCGGTCGAAAATATATATGGGAGTTATATCTAAATCAAAACTAATTTTAACAAAACTTAACTTAATTCATTCTTGGGCTCAATTGCATTCACTATGCAAACTTCAGTATAAATCGATTAAACAAAAGCTCTTTGGTGTACCATTTACATAAAATCGGACTCTATATATGGACACTAAACCTTTTTCCAATGTTAATCAAAACATTTCAATTACAATTCGAGAATTTCATTTGTAATTCGAAAACTCAATTTGCAATTCATAACATTTCACTTGTAATTCGAGTATATAATTTGTAATTCACAACATTTCATTTGTAATTTTAAACTTTTTGTATGAAATTCAAAAAAATTAAATTTAAAAAATTTCATTCGTAATTCGAATATTTCAATTTGAATTTCGTAGAGTTTCATTTGTAGTTCAAAGAAATCCATTTGAAATTCAAAGAATCCAATTTGAAATTCAAAGAATCCAATTTGAATTCATAACATTTCACTTCATAAAATAATTCATAAAATTTCAGTTGTAATTCATAACAATTCATATCAAATTCATACATATTCCTTTTGTGTTACCAATAAGATTTTTCGAATTTAAAATTAAATGTTATGAAAAACAAATGGAATGTTATGTATTTCAAAACAAATGTTAAGAATTTCAAATGGAATTATTTAAATTTCAAATGGAATTTTACTAATTTCAAGTGGAATTTTATGAATTTCAAACGCAAATACTTGGAATTTCAAGTGGAATTTTATGAATTTCAAATGGAATTCTATGAATTTGGAATGGTATTCAATTAATTACAAATGAAATTCTCGAATTACATCTGATATGTTGTGAATTGCAAGTGGAATTCTCGAATTGCAAATTATATGTTGTGAATTACAAATGGAATTCTCGAATTACATTTGATATGTTTTGAATAACATCTGAAAAACCGATTCAAAAAAAAAAAAAAAAAATCAAATAATGAGGACCTCATTCAGTACGCTGTGCAAAATTTTGTCTCAATCGGAACCACTTTGGGAGCTTGGTGTACCATTCACATAAAATCGAACGAAAGTATATTAGGGAGCTATTTCTAAATCTGAACCAACTTTCTCCAATTTCAATATTCGTCCTTTGGCCAAATTTCTATCATTCGGATCATCAAATGCGACCTGATGATCAAATGTGACCTGTACTCTTCTCACAAAAATACATGGACAGACGGACATGCAAAATGAACTCAGAAAATAATTATATTCACATTCTTAACCAGTGAGCGGAGCAGTATAGTCGGACGGGGCCGACCATATGATACCCTACACAACTTCCACGAAAAACTAACTTTCTGTGGATTTATATTCTGAGCTTGGGCAATACTTCGCGATATTTGAACCATCTAGACCAACTAGAGGCCGATAATTATTACTAATAATCAATACAGCCCTTCTACTTACTTGTCCAGATTCCCATCCCTTGTGTTGTGATCTTCTTATTCCCATTGGAGCCTATAGATCGACTCGAAAAAACACAAAAAATTAAGCTTCGGTCGACTTCATCACAATATAATTATCTGATCGTCACTGAAAATTATAGGCGTTGTCCTTGACCATAACAGGAACTTCATGGAACATTTTAAAGCCATCAGCGCTATATTTCCGCCCTCTAGTGTGGTAAAGGGTTACTAAGTAATATCTGAATACATAAGCACCTGTAAATATTTAAGTGTAACTCCCACATCTGAGTAAATACGACCATATAATTGGTATCAATTTAAAGGCCAACCACTGCCCTTGGATATACCAACAACTTTTCGGGTCTATGGCCTTCAGGTGTGAATTTATACGCTATAGAATACAAATGTTGTAATTTTTCACACAAAAGTCAGGGTCTGTTTGACCCATTAAATATTGACCGATCCCTATCAAAACACGCATGCTTATTCTTTGGCCCGATCCCCTTCTCTACGTAAAAATTCACGATGTTTGGGTCATATTGCGGCCTCTAGAGCGACAAGAAAAAACGATAAAAATTAAGTATTTGGTCCATTTCATACCCTAGATATTAACCGATCTTTGCCAAAAATAGGGGTGTTCATTGGGCAGAACCCATCCTATATGCAAAATTTCGTGAAGATTGGTCCATAACTGTGGCCTGTATCGTGTTTACAAAATATAATGGACAGACGGACGGACGGACACACATGTCTAGATCGACTCAGCTAGTCGAGATATGACGATCGGTATACTTAAAGGTGGGTCTAGGACAAATATTTCGCGGCGTTACAAACTCTTGGGGCTGCACAAAGCTATAATACCCTGACAACATAGTTGTGTAGGGTATAAAAACATCCATGGCACTATGGGCCAGGGATCCAATTATTTGGCAAAAAGTCAATGTCAGGTAGAGCAGAAAAAACGTTATATAGTTGACATCTGGGTACTTTGAGCATTACACAAGTAAGATTTTATAAAATTGTGGGTTTCGGTTTACACATGACATGAGGGCGAAGCAAAATTTGATATTTTTGTGAATATAATTTATATTTGAAAAATGTTATATAACCCTGACATGCGTCAAAATATTAACATGAAATGACGGCAAATTAAACGGAAGGGTCTGGCGATTATAATGGAAGTAATTTGAAGATAAATATAATTCTTTCCAAAAAACGAGTATCAGACAGAACGTAGGGCCAAGCAGTGCCAGAGGTTATTTTAAAGATTATAGCACCAATCGACGACTTGATATATTCCCTTTCCACTGTTTTGCAACCGTCTGTGACCGGTCATAAACTTAAGAAATATTGTCGATAATATAAAAAATATAGTTGAAAAATGCCTTTAGAAATTAAAAAACAAAATAATAAAATTGACTTTAACATGGAAGATATTAGCCTCACGTTCAACGAATTTCGCTGTAATATGGTATTTTAAGTTCGCATTGTGTATCACATATTCTGACCAAAATGAATCAATTTTGCTCCACTATTTGGGATATCCCCAATATAACGGTAGCCCCCTAATTTTGGCTTTTTGGATATTTAGTCAGCGTTTTCTACCAAATTGGCTGTAGTAATTTAGTATTTTGAATTCTCATTTGGTGTGAAACCTTCGTACCAAAAACTATGTACAAAGGTTTGTACATAGGTTTCGGAATAGACATATGCACAAAGACATATTGCTATCTATATCAGGTTTAAAAATAGAATAATCATCACATATGACAATGTTAAACACGCGATATGTCATATTATATCCGGTACTTATATCGAAATAATTTGGGAAATACATATGCGAATTTTATAATAACAATGCAGTGTCTGTAATAAACAAACAATGAAATGCTAAACTAACCACATTTGAGTGAGTGGAGTTTGTTTGCAAGAGGAACAATAGGTCACAAAACTAACAAACTCCAAGTGTTGTCTATGTCAAAACAAAACACGCCCGACTGTGAATGATGGTGTTATTTCTTCGTTGGGAGTAGTGCCACAGTTGGTAATTTTTAAAAAAGGTGCACAAAAATTATTTTCCTTTAAAAAATTGCAAAGAAAGGTTAATTAATAAAAATGTGAGGAAAGTAGTAAAATCGGACTGGGCCGACTATATGATACCCTTCACCACTTTGGGTATGTTCTACATATGTATCCTAACAGACGTCGCCTTTTTGAAGAAACATTGCAAGGAAATTGAACGAACTTAAATCTAAAACTAACCCCATTTTCACGAAACTTACCACACCAGCTATGGTAGGGACAGATTTCCATCTCAAAGGCACGAAAATACCCATGAACATGCAGAACAACAACATCAAGTGTAAATACAAATACAGGGAAAACCACAAAATTTCTGTAAATACACCTATCATGAGCGAAAAAATATATAAAAGGAAACTTAGCACACATCATTCTGGACCTATGTCAGTAACCTATGACAAATTTCGTGCACATCGAAATATATATAGGAACTTTGGAGTCCCATTTACCCCAAATCGGACAAAACCATATGGAAGCTATATCTAAATCTGAACCGATATTCCCGAAACTTAGCAAACCAAATTTGATGCCCCTTTTACCTTAAATCGGAGGAAAATATATATGGGAGCTATATCTAAATCTGAACCGATTTTCACGAAACTTAGAACTTATCATTCTAGACTCAATTAAGTTCGCTATGCCAAATTTCGTCTAAATCGAAAGTTATACAGGAACTTTAGTACACCATTTACATTAAATCGGACGAAAATATATATGGGAGCTATACATAAATCTGAAGCGATTTTCACGAAACATAGCACACATCATTCTAGACTCAATTAATTGTGCTGTGCCAAATTTCGTGCAAATCGAAGGTATATAGGGAATATGGTGAACCATTTACATTAAATATATATATATATACGGACGAAAATATATATGGGAACTATATCTAAATCTAAACCGATTTTTCCCATCTTTATAGGGTTCGTCCTTGGGCCAAATAAATAAGCCAACTTTCATCCAATTCGAACCAAAAATGCGACCTGTACTTTGTTTAAAATTTAACATGGACAGACATATGACATGCAGACGGACCGACATGCATAAATCGACTCAGAAAGTGATTCTATGCATATTTTCAAAGGGAACCATGTGTCTATCTCGTTTCCTTTTGCCTATTACAAACATATGCACAACGACATAATACCCTGTACCACAGGGTGGTAAGCCCGCTTTGTTACTTTCTATCAAGGATTTTTCGATAAAGTTTAAAAATTATTCTCAAACAAAATTACTTATTAATTATATTTTTTATTGTCTAAAAATTTGAGCTTATATTAACATTTAACATATCTTATATCTAGATCGGAATTTTTTTCTAATAATAATTAGTGTTGTAGACTTGGACGTGGTCCAGCAGAAAGATCTCTCAAATTATATTTATTTGATGTGCGATCATCTGGTGAGTATGACGGTGTTGCGACTGCATTTGATGCAAAGGGGATGCTAAATTGAGGATATGTCGATGTCTTATCGGCTCTAAGAAGATCATTTTTATATGATATCTGAGAAGTTCCGGGCGTGTAGCGAGTAAATGGTCCGTGTGAATCACCTCCAACTATTTTATATGGAGCAGTTTTGTAATCATCTGATGGTGGAAAGGGTTGAAGAGAATTCTTGTAATTTCCATTATGTAGGGCAGGAGATGTATGATGGGGCGAATTTTCTATGTCAGTATTAGGAACAATAAATTGGGCTGGATTGAAGGTAAGTACAGATGGTTTGCTGTTGGGTGTAGGAGACGTCAGGTTATCACCATTATATTTCGTTAGAGTATTTGCCGAAGAATTTCTTTCATCTTCGGTGGATGAAGGGTTGGAATCTTTATTGTTTTCAAATGACGCGTTTTCATTTGGGTTCTTGTCCAATGTATTATCTTTAGCAGTATTGACGGCGGAGTTTAAGGATGGTCTGCTAGATTTGCCATTGTAGCTTAAATCCGAATCGTAGATGGCGTCAGATTTGGAAACTAGAAATTAAATAGATTATTTATTTTGAATAAGAATTTAAATTGAAATTTTTCATAGCTTACATGGACCTGCTTGGCTGTGAAAGTTCTCCATCGATTCAGTCGAAGTATAGGTTTTACTAACAGTATTACCACTAGATCTGGAAATATACTCATTTCGTTTGAGGTTGTCACCCGGCTGCTTCTGTTCGACCTGATAATCGTCCTCGGTATATGTACCAATTCTACCGAAGCCAGTAACAGAATGCAGATGATTAGATGCAGATGCTTCGGGATTATATGAATATTGGGGAGAATGAGAATTTTCATTATTTGGCTCAAAGAGAACGACTCTGGTATGTTGTGGATGATACGAATTCGATGGATTGGGATAGTACGCATGCTGCGTATGAAGTTCAGGTGGTGTATTGTCAATCTCCGGAAGCACAACTGCTGGATAATTATAAAAATTTTGTCCATAGAATGGTGGGGAGTGAGAAACAGCCACTGGAATTGGCTTGACATAAAAAGGTAAAACAGTCGGAGTCAAAATAGAGGTGCCAGCTGCAGTAAGGTAAGCCGAAGTTCCAGGATGACCATAATATTGGGAATTATCTCCTATATTATTAGCAGAAAATTCTGATGGGTATGTTAAAGCTCTGTTTTCAAATCTTGAGGACACCTGAGGAGTTGGATAAAAATAAGGTACAGGTCCATTGGTTACAATGGGCGAAGAAATAAATCCTTGTCCATACATGGGAATGATCGGAGCAACAGCATCCTTATATTGATCGGATCCATTAGTATCTGCAGTTTGTTTAAATTCAGACCTGTTAGGAAATACAACCAATTCCTGAGGATGGATACCATATGTAGGCTGTGGTTGTGTGGAATAGTATGAGGAAATTTCTCTCTTATATTCATGAGGTGCAGCGGCATATACTGTCCTCTGATCAGATGTAGGAAGCTGGGGAGATTCTCCATCAGATGTTGGTGTGAGTACAACCCTTGGCCTTTGCTCTTCTGTAGAAGCACCAAGAGTCTCATAAGTATATGAAGAGCCTTCCTCGTATTTAGGTCGGGGAGATATGTATGCAACTCGTTGACTACACTTGGAAGGATCTGCAGCATAACCATTAGTACTTTCAACATTTCTCGATGAATATGCAACCTCAGAATTCTGATAAGAAGATGAAGTTTCTCCATTACCTCCCGATGGATCTACCTCTAGACGCAAATTAGTAGCCTTTGAGTCCCTCACTGGAGACTCATACTTATATGAAACCCCTCTCTCAAATTCAAACGGTGCAGATATAACTCTCACTCTTTGATATGAAGTGGGGGGTTCTGTTGTACTTTCAAATTCCGAATTTTGATGATCATTATTCGGTATCGCATTATAGTTAGCCAAGGCAGGTAACTCCTTCTGAGATGTATATTCGTAGGCAGCCTCTCTTTTATTGACCGTACTCAAAGTTATTTCGTCATTAATTCTCTCCTGAACTTCTTGCCTTCCTTCAGGTTGAAAAGCATGACTGTTGTAAGAATCACGCCTTTCTGTGTAATATCTCTCATCTGGTTCTCTACGTTCTTCCTTGGAAATATCATTATCATATTGGTATCCCGTATTCAAATACGGCACCTTGACTTTACTATGATCCGTTGCGGCATAATATACCTCATCGCCCTCATAGGCATATGCTGTGGGTGTACCATATGATGTCACAACGTTGTTACCATATGTAGATAACCGATAATCCCCATTGGCACTTCTTTGGCCAATATCAGCTCTGCAGGAGTAAGCAGTAATCAAAAGATAAACAGAAATATTTAGCAAACTTGTCATTTCGTTTCGAAACAAAATTATTAAAACTACAAATGAAATTCGAGAAGTAACTGAACTTTAGATAAAAATAAATTCTTTATATATATATATATATATCTGTATTTACTTCTTCGTTTACAATGACATTGCATAGTTCGAATCTCATTTGTTTTTCATTGACATTTCAGACAGCCTCACAGCAATATTTTGTTTTCATTTCACTACTCCAATGTCATGGCATTCACATTGACATAGCCAGTCAATGAAGTTTTTCAAAATCTTAACTTAGTTGCAGATTTTTTCATTCTGTCTGATCTTCACACGTGCCGGCTGTATGAGGCGTATATTCTCATTAGCCATAAACGTGGGTGATCAATGTTTTGTTGTTTGCACAGTGGTTTAAAATTATTGTATTCGCAAAGCAACTATTATGCGAAAGTACAACAACTTATTGTGTTCTAGAGGTTTTTATACCCTTCACATGAATAGAATCACTTTCTTATTCGAATTATGCATGTCCGTCCGTCTGTCTGTCCATGTTAAATTGTAAACAAAGTACAGGTCGCATTTATTATCCGAATTGAATGAAATTTGGCACAGCTCATTTGTTTGGCCCAAGTACGAATCCTACTGAAATTTCGAAAAATCGGTTCAGATTTAAATAAAGCTCCCATATATAGTTTTAGTAAATGGTGCCCCAATGCCCCAAAATGTGTCCAAATGGCACAAAATTTTGCAAAACGTACTGAAGATAGTATAACCTACTGTGTGGAAAGTTTCACTGAAATCGGTTCAGATTTAGATATAGCTCCCATGTATAGTTTCGTCCGATTTTTAGTAAATGGTGCACCAAAGCTCCAATATATATGCCGATTGACACAAGATTTTGTACAACGTACTGAAGTTAGTATGTACAACCTACTGTGTGATAAGTTTCACGTAAATCGGTTCAGATTTAGATATAGCTACCATATATAGTTTCGTCCGATTTTCTGTACATGGTGCACCAAAGCTCCAAAGTATCGCCGATAATCTACTATGTGAAAAATTTCGTCGAAATCGGTTCTGAATTATATATAGCTCCATATATATTTTCGTCCGATTTTAAACCAATAATGAACCAAAGACCCAAAATATGGCCGATTCAATTTTGAACATCATACTGAAGTTTGTAACCAAAGCTCCAAAATTGACACACAATTTTACACAACGTACTGAAGTCAATATAACCTACTGTGGGAAAGTTTCGCTGAAATCGGTTCAGGTTTGGATATAGCTCCCATATCTATTTTCGTTCGATTTTAAGTAAATGACGCATGAAGAACCTATATATATATATATATATATTTGACCGACTTCAAGATAAAGATCACGTAATGATCCTTCAAAAATGCGACGTTTATAAGTATGAATCTGTTGAATATACTAAATGTGGTGAAGGGTATGATATAGTCGGCTCCGTCTGACTTTACTACTTTTCTTATTGATTTTATTTAAAATTCTTCTAGGAGATTTTAATTCAAAACTTGGAAGGGAAACTATTTTTGGTCGCACCGTCGGAAAATTCAGCCTACTTCATCCGACAATGACATAAGGTTGGTAGTTAGCAGCACCAGATAGAAGCATCTCGACATACGCAAAGCCACCTGGATTCAGCAACAAGAAATCAAATTGATCATGTTGTTATAGACGGAAGACATTCATACAGTGTTTTAGGCGTCCGATCGATCCGAGGAGCGAATATCGATTCGGACCATTACCTTGTGGCAGCCAAGGCTCGCATCCATCTTAAAGTAGCAGTGAAGGTGCGATCTAATGTAACACGAAGACTCGACGTCGAAAAACTACAAACACAACAGATAGCAGAAGCCTACTCCGATCAACTTAAGGAGACCACCCCATTCTCGAACCTACACTAATTAAAGAATGTCCCTACAAAATTTCAAATGAAAATCTCAAGAACTCTTGAAGATATAGCCGATTTATTGAGCCACCATCAAGTGACGGCTAAAGGGCTTCTCAAACATTAAACGCGCTTTTCTCTAAACATTTTTTGCGAATGGCGGGCGCGATAACTCAAAAACTATTAACCCAATCGATTTCAATTTTTTACACGTTTCTCTGTGAGTGTATAGCTATCGTATGAACTAGGATAAAGCCAATCAGCGAAGAACTTCCTAATTTTTTAACTTGGGTTTTGGTACAAAATCGGCGATTTTCCCAAAAATATTTTTTCAAAGGTCCACAATTTTGTTAATTTTAGAGCGAAGTCAATAATCCTAGTTCATACGAGAGCCAGACATGTACTATTTCTAACACCGTTGGAATTTTCGGATTCCGATCTTCCAGTGACGAGTTATCATGCCCGCCATCAAAAATAAGGACTTTTCTTTAATTACAAAAAACAACAACAAAACAATTACAAAGATTTTTAGTAAATTATTTTTCTTCTATTTTAAAACTTCAAATATATATGTGTAAAGTTACAGACCTTAACAAGCATTGGTATTGTTTTAACAGCCCATTGAAAATCTTGAAAAATTAAAATCGAGAATGGGTGGGGTTCCCTTAACCACTTGTTTGACGAAAGCCCGATAATAATATAGAAGTACAATGACAAGGAATTTTCAATTCCCTACAAACGGCAATAACAGCAATACTTGGGTAACAAAAACCACAATCAAGAAACCCGTGGTACGCGTAATGCTACTGAGGCGAAAAACGCAGCTATAGGGCAACTCTGCATATAGTACCAACGCGTAATTCGAGTTGTCGGAATAAAACGAGAGAGGGGAACGTATTTTCAGAAACAAGAAGAAATAACAAGAAAAACGTAAGCGTAAGCAAATCGAGATGTATATAGTGTAGAGGTGTGCAGAGAGAAAATGCGCGGAGAGTAAATGAAAACCCGCCATAAGAAATGATTTACTAAAATAGAACGCAGAGAACGAAATTATTAATACATGTAAACAAGTACACCAGTTCCCATGCTTGCTTGAAGTCCGGAATTTTTACCAACAAGTAAAACACCAAACCGAAAGCTTTGGTGCAGGCGTATGGTCCTGTAGAGATGAAAATGGAAACCTGGTAGCAGGTACAGATTGTGGATCTGGAAGGAACATTTTGCAAAGCTTCTGGTATCAAATAGTGGCTGTGAAGGAGATACGATATTAATGGATCGCATAAATGCGGTTTCAGACCTGGCAAATCCACTACATACCAGATGCACCAAAACCCTGGTAGTTTGTCGGGTGACCTTTTCAAAATGCTGCTGGAAAAGGAAATACGGAATGTGAAATGACACAAAATACACCAAAATACGCATGTTAATGGGTCCAACATTGCGAGCGCTAACAGCTATCTTTGAACGAATTGAGGAGTCTACCAAAATGGAACTGTTAATAAATGGTGAGAAGACCACACTAATGGTATTAACGCACAATACGTCTAGTATTGTGGAGTGTTTGAGAGAGTAATTATCCGAAGGATCTTCGGGCCGATCTGCCGCGACAGTGAGTATCGCGGTCGAATAAACCACGACTTGTACCATATATTCTCGGATATTAACTTTGTCAGACGTATCGAGCTGCAAAGACTACAGTGGCCATAAATTACAGACGAAATATATGAAAGCTATATTTGAATGTGAATCGATTCTCACCTAAGACCAATATAATGTGTTGTGCAAAGTTTCGTCATAATTGAAAAATGTGCAAAGTTGAAATCAGAGATGGCCTGTCAGAAACAGTGACGTAAATGACATACATTTCCGACGTATAATACATACGTCAGAAACGTCGGAAACCTACCCAAATCCAGTAGGTTTTTTACAAAATAGCTATTTCCATTAATTAATTCGGAAATTACGCATGCTTTACTCAAATCCATATAAAATTTTAAAATATTGTTCTCAAAAAATCTCAATCTCAAAAATTTTTATCAGTTCTAGTAAGGAATAGTCAGATATATGTAAAAATCTATATACATATGTATATAAAATAGAAAACAATTTGTTTGTTTGTTTGTGTGTATGTTCCCGATAAACGCTAAAACCGCTGAACAGATGTTAATGATATTTACACTGTATGTCATGACATGCCCTGAAAGTAACATAGGCTAGCTAAACTTTTAAAATTCCGCGTGGATGCAGAGTTATAGCGTCAATAGTAAACAAACCTCAAAATTTCGGAACATGTAATATGCGTATATCTAGAGAACGGTTACAGATACCGGCTTCAAAATTTGTGTGAATAACGTAGGTGTAAATACACACCATCCATACAAAAACGAGCTTGGTATGATCAACGGAAAGTACATTTTCTGCTGCATTTTCAAAATCTGCATATTGAAAACAGAAAACATTTCGTTTGTAGACTCAAAAATCGCTGAACAGATTTTACTGAGACTTTCACAAAATGTCATGACATGCCCTGGGAATAACATAGGTTATATAAACCTCTAAGATTCGGCGTATTTGCGGAGTTATAGCATCGAACGTACTCATGCCTCAGAAATTATGAACATGTAATTTGTGTATATCCTAAGAAAGGTTACAGATATCGACTTCAAAATATGTCTGAGTAACGTGGGAGTAAGTACGCATAATCCATTTAACAGGAAAATACAAACCTCATTGCATTCCTATCTATACATACATATGTATTTATATAGAAAATCGAAAGCATATTCTT
>NW_026883066.1:0-44863 GCF_032173495.1 Musca vetustissima
AAACATAGATATATGTTATTTGATTCTCCTAATAGAATATAATCCATATTTCAATTAGTTTCAATTGATTGTAAATGGTTTTATCCATTAGAGTATTAAATTAAAATTTACTAGCATGAACATTAAATGGAAATGTTAAGGGTTTTAAACATATACACCCAAACTAGTTCTTTTGAAATCATGTGTTTTGTTGTGAATTTGTAATATTTTAAAACTTATATATTGATATGTATTTAAATTAATAAAAATATTAAAAATGTTAATGGTTATTTATGATATACTAGAAAGAGCCCGCATTTGTTTGCACTTTAAAGGAGAGTGTTATTTTTCATTCATACAAACATTATGGTTTCGTCATGTGTTTGTGTTTCAATAATGTAAATTTGCTATAATAATAGGGATAAAGCTCAATAATAATTTTTTTTAAAAGAACATTTTTTGCCCTGTAAGAATAATGTGGATCACTTTCGGTAGCAAGATTTTCTACTCCATGAACACTCAAAATACCAAATAAAAACCAAATAATAAAAAAGTCTAAATACGTTGCAAAATATTGAATCTTATAACCCCTGAGATCAAAAATGGGTCTATTAACAACGTTTAATAACCAAAAAAATATACTTGGATCAAAAAATTGGTACTTTGGTACCCAAACAGATATAGTGCTGTAATTCATTTAAAAATGGGAAAATAATGCAGTTTTTATACCTTCCACCATAGTATGGAGGGTATATCAATTTTGTCATTCCGTTTGTAACTCATTGAAATATTCATTTCCGGCCCTATAAAGTAAAAATATTCTTGATCAGGGTAAAATTTTAAGACGATCTAGCCATGTCCGTCTGTTGTAATCACCCTATCTTCTGACGGAATTGAGATGGGATATATAGGTCCACGTTTAGGCTTAGCTCCCATATAACAGTACCCCAATTTTCGGTATTTTGGGTTTCTTGAGCCCGTTTTTTAACCGAATTCGGTGAAATTTGGTACTTTGAGTTCTTATTGGGTGCTAAATATCTCCACAAAAAATTATTAATATAGGTCCACTTTTTCTGGTAGTCCCATATAACGGTACCTCATAATTTTCAGTATTTTGGTGCTTTTGATCGTATTTTCCGCCGAATTAACTGTAATATAGTATTTTGAGTTCTTAATAGGTACAAAATCTCCCCACAAAAAAATCAGATTTAGATATAGCTCCCATATATATTTTCGTCCGATTTAATGTAAACCGCCCCAATATATCTTTCGATTTGCACGAAATTTGGCAAAGCGTAACGAATTAGGTCTAGAATGATGTGTGTTAAGTTTCGTGAAAATCGGTTCAGATTTGGATATAGCTCCCATATATATTTTCGTCCGATTTTCGGTAAATATTGCACCAAAGTCCCTTTGTATCCTTAGATTTGCACGAAATTTCACATAGTGTTGTGAATTAAATCTAGAACGATGTGTGTTAAATTTCGTGAAAATCGGTTTAGATTTAGATATAGCTCGCATATATATCTTCGTCCGATTTTATGTAAATAGTGCACCAAGGTCCCTTTATATCCTTCGATTTGCACGAAATATGGCATAGCGTACCAAATTGAGTCTAGAATGATGAGCGGTGAGTTTCGGAAAAATCGGTTTAGATTTGGACATATCTCCCATATATATTTTGGTCCGATTTTATGTAAAGGGTGCACCAAGGTCCCTATATATATCCTTCGATTTGCAAAAAATTTGGCATAGCGTACTAAATTAAGTCTCAAAAGATGTGTGTACATTTTCTTGAAAATTGGCGTACCGAATAGCGTGTATGAATTTTGCTATAAATCGTTTTCCATAAATTTTCCCCATGTTACGCAGATGGCTCTAAATCTGCTCGAATCATCAGATCGGTATAGACTAATTTTGTACAAAAAAAACCGCACTATGGTCAAATTTTTTAATAATTTGCAGCTCTCATTTTAGATGGGTACAAATGGGCCATTGATTGGTAATTGATTTACCTACTTAATAATGTTAAAACTTATAGAAATTATATATATGGAAAATAGTTATATATTGTTTTCAATTATGGGTAAACATTTTTTTATGGCCGATTCTTCAAAATTCGATCTAAAAATCTCCAATATTAAACACTTTACAGTATTTTTATAAAAACCAGTAAGGAAAGTATTAAAGTCGGACGGAGCGACTTTATTATACCCTTCAACATTTTGGGACGATTTTTGAAGGACCATTGACTTGAAATTGGAATATGTGCTCTTTATTCAAATGTGGACCGACTTAGATCAATACATAAACATGCCATTCTGCAACCTATACTAAATTTTTCATTTGGACCAATGATGAAGCAATAGGGCAAATTATATAAATCGATTTAAAGCAAATCTCAATCGGATATCTCTTGACTATATGGAGCTCAATTGACATGAAGTCGGTCGAAAATATATATGGGCTATGTCTGCTTTTCTACAAAATGCAGTTACTTAATTCGTTGCTTATTTCTGTACTTTGTGACACACTTCAGGAATTTGGTGCACCATTTGCTTTAAATCGGTGGAAAATGTATATGAAAGCTATATGCAAATGTGAACCGATTTCAACGATTAAGGTTATAGTAACTTCAGTTCGTTTTGTGCATTTCGTGCATATTTTGAGACCTTGGTGCGTTATTTACTTCTAATCGGATAAAAATATATATGGGAGGAATATCCAAATCAAAACCGATTTTAACGAAACTTGCTACATGTTCGGCTTCAGTGCATTACTCAAACTGTTATGCCTACCGGCCATATTGTGGGTCTTTGGTTCATTATTGACATACAATCGGGCGAATATATATATATATACTAAATATATATGGAGCTATATATATTTCAACGAATCTTCCCATACGTTAGGTAATATTAACTTCAGTGGGTGTGCACAATTTTGTGTTAAATGGTGTTACTTTGGGTCTTTGGTGCAACATTTACCTAAAACCGAATAAAACTATACATGGCTATATCTAAACCTGAACCCATTTCAACAAAAGAAAACATGCCTATACCTACTTCAACATGTTGTGCAAAATTTGGTGGCAATCGGCCTCTCTTCGGGTCTTTGGTGCTCCATTTACTGCAAATCGGTCGAGACTATATATGGGAGCAATATATCATTCTGAACCTATTTGAGCGGATATTTTAATGCTTTGGTGTACCATTTCCTGAAAATCGGACGAAACTGTAATAACCTTAGTAAGTTGTGTTAATTGATCATATCTTGGAGTTTTGGTACACCATTTACTGAAAATCAGACGAAACTTTATATTGGAGCTATATCTAAATCTGAGCCGATTTTCAGGAAGCTTAACACACATCATTCTAGGTCTAATTCATTACGCTATGCCAAATTTCGTGCAAATCAAAAGATATTAAGGGACTTTGGTGCACCATTTACCTTAAATCGGGCGAAAATATATATGGGAGCTATATCTAAATCTGAACCGATTTTTCCCAATTTCAATAGGGTTCGTCCTTGGGCCAAATAAGTGTCCTATGCCAAATTTCATCCAAATCGGATCATAAATGCGACCTGTACTTTGTTCACAAAAATACATGGACGACGGTTATTCTCAAAAAGAACCATGAGTCTACCTCATTTCCTTTTGCCTGTTACAAACATATGCAGAAAGACATAATACCCTACCCACAGTGTGGTGAACGGTATAAAAAGTATGTGTAATAAGGTTTTTTGAAATCAGTTCAGATTTTCATATAGGTCAAAACATATGGTGTATGCAGCGGTTACTCAATCAGGCCCATGTGTTTATATGTATCCCCATGCATAATTTTGCTCGAAATGGTACATGAAGGGTCCATATAGTCGGCCCGTACGCTTAGTGAACTTTCCTTGCTGTTGTTTATACCCTTCACCACACTGTGGTACAGGGTATTATGTCTTTGTGCATATGTTTGTAACAGGCAAAAATAATCGAGGTAGACAAATGGCTCCTTTTGAGAATATGCATAGAATCACTTTCTGAGTCGATTTATGCATGTCCGTCCGTCCGTCCGTCCGTCCGTCTGTCCGTCTGTAGATGTTAAATTGTAAACAAAGTACAGGTTGCATTTATGATCCGAATTGGATGAAATTTAGCACAGCTCATTTGTTTGGCCCAAGGACGAACCCTATTGAAATTGGGAAAAATCGGTCCAGATTTAGATATAGCTCCCATATATATTTTCGTCCGATTTAATGTAAACGGACCCTATATATCTTTCGATTTGCACGAAAATTGGCACAGCGTAATGAATTAGGTCTAGAATGATGTGTGTAAAATTTCATAAAAATCGGTTCAGATTTAGATATAGCTCCCATATATATCTTCGTCCGATTTAAGGTAAATTGTGTACCAAAGTCCATATATATCTTTCGATTTGCACGAAATTTGGCACAGCGTAATGAATAAGGTCTAGAATGATGTATGCCAAGTTTCGTGAAAATCGGTTCAGATTTAGATATAGCTCCCATATATATCTTCGTCCGATTTAAGGTTAATTGTGTACCAAAGTCCCTATATATATTTCGATTTCCACGAAATTTGGCACAACGTACTGAATTGAGCCTAGAATGATGTCTGCCAAGTTTCGTGAAAATCGGTTCAGATTTAGATATAGCTCCCATATATATCTTTGGCCGATTTAAGGTAAATTGTGTACCAAAGTCCCTATATATCTTTCGATTCGCACGAAATTTGGCACAGTGTAATGAATAAGGTCTAGAATGATGTATGCCAAGTTTCGTGAAAATCGGTTCAGATTTAGATATAGCTCACATATATATTTTCGTCCGATTTAAGGTAAATTGTGTACAAAAGTCCCTATATAAATTTCGATTTGCACGAAATTTGGCACAGCGTAATGAATAAGGTCTAGAATGGTGTATGCCAAGTTTCGTGAAAATCGGTACAGATTTAGATATAGCTCACATATATATCTTCGTCCGATTTAAGGTAAATTGTGTACAAAAGTCCCTATATATCTTTCGATTTGCACGAAATTTGGCATAGCGTACTAAATTAAGTTTAGAATGATGTGTGCAAAGTTTCGTGGCAATCGGTACAAATTTAGATTTAGCTCCCATATATAGCTTCGCCCGATTTTTGGTAAATAGTCCACTAAAGTCCCTGGAAATCTTTTGGTATAGCGTACTGAATTAAGTCTAGAATGATGTGTGCAAAGCTTCGTGACAATCGGTTCAGATTTAGATATAGCTCCCATATATATTTTCATCCGATTTAAGGTAATTGGTGTACCAATGACCCTATATATCTTTCGATTTGCACGAAATTGGGCATAGCGTACTGGCATTTGGGTCTATAATAATTTGTGCTAAGTTTCACGAAAATCGGTTCAGATTTAAATATAGCTCCCATATATATTTTTGACCGATTGTAAGTAATTGGTGCACCAAAGTCCCTGGAAATCTTTTCATTCACGAATTTTGGCATTGCGTACTGAATTAAGTCTAGAATGATGTGGCAAAGTTTCGTGATAATCGGTTTAGATATAGCTCCCATATATATTTTCGTCCGATATTATGTAATTGGTGCACCAAAGTCCCTATATATCTTTCGATTTGCACGAATTTTGGTATAGGGTACGTTGGTGAGCTAAGTACTTCGCTGTGTTACAAGAGACATTTGGGTTTGAAAGGTTTTTTGTATAGAAGCCATAGCTTCTGGGGAGAATATCCCAACAAAAAACTAAGGGAACTTATGAGTATCAGTGGCGTGCTCCGAAACTACAGTCTTCCCTGCCTTACCCCTCGGCAATCAATGCCATACATTCCCCACTAATAGATAATTGTTTTTTATAAAAACAAAATACAAATGGTATCCCAAATAAACCGCCAACACTACTGAAGTACTGAATTAAGTCTAAAATGATGTTGCTAAGCTGCGTGAAAAGATCCATAGCAAGGCCGAATGACACAACGTACTGAAGTAATATAAATTAGTCTCTGGCAATTTTCCCTGAAATCGGTTCAGATATAGATATATAACAAAAACGCGTCGTCTGTTGGAATACATATGTAGAATATACCCAAAGTGGTGAAGGGTATCATATAGTCGGCGCAGCCCGACTTTATTACTTTCCTTACTGGTTTTGTGATACAAATGTACAATATTTTCTGTAGAAAAAGTGCGATCGATGCACAAAACAAAAACGCTTATTTATCCATTAACAAAAACACTTTGTTGCTGTTGGGTATTGCTGTGCATTTTTTGAGTAAAAATGTTGACGATGTAGTGCGGATGGCAATGATGATGATAGTTACGGAAGTAATTGTATAAAATCATCGATCCCCTTTTTGGAAAGGCTCCCATATAACTGTATAGATGGTGAATATTTGTTAGTATTGAAATTTAAAATGTGTACGTGATAAACCACCATTGCACCACTACTACGATTACAAAATATTCACATAGCGTATTTGATTCAGAATTGAGGATTGGTATCGATGTTTATGGTGTCTAAAGCAAACCAATAAGCCTACAAAATATATTATGTTGGTAAAAATAACTGCATTATGTTGATGCACAGAAACACCAAACTATACAATCAGGGCTATGTGGGGGTGAAGCGAAGTGACATAAATTTCGACTTGCCACATATTTCGATGGGTGTGTGTATTAAAGCCACAATATTGTTAATTCGCCTTGTGTTTTCATTTTGCATCAGAGCTCGATGAAATAACAAATTTTGCTGCAATATCTGGTGAATAGATTCCGTTTATTATGTATACCTATAATGAATGTTTATACTGGTGATAAGGTTGTGAAAACTCAATATGTAATTTAACATCCAATATTCAGAAAATGTGTTTGTTTACAAATTCATATTAATATTTTTCACAAAAAAGAAACAATTAACATCAAAGCATTAAGTAAAGGGCCACAGGCAGACGAGGCTGACTATACAACCATTTACAACACTTTCGGTTCATACAATACCTACCTATAAAAATATTAACCAGTAAGGAATGTTCAAAAATGAACCAAAGAGTCAAATTTAGGCCGATTGGCACTAAATTTTGCACAACGTACTAACGATACTATAGCCTAGCATGTGTCAAGTTTTATTGAGATCGGTTTAAATTTAGATATAGGTCCCCTAGGTCCCAAAGAAGTGTGTCCGATGACACAACATTATGCGCAACGTATTGGAATTTGTTTACAATAATGTCTGGTAAGTTTGGATGGAATTGGTTCAGATTTAGATATAGCTCCCATATATATTTTCATCTCATTTTAGGTGAATGGTGCACCGAACTTGTTATATTTTTTCGATTGACACCAACATTTGCACAACGTTCTAAAGTTAATATAATAATTGAGCCTTGAATATTGCGTTTTGTAAAAATTGGGTGAGAGCGAATATTGCTCCCATATATATTTTCGACTGACTTCATGTTAATTGTGGACCAAATAATTGTACTCATGGCCGTGTTGTGTATAGTAAATAGTTTGATTTAAATATTAAATATTTACATATATAATTTCGTCCCATTGGACAAGAACCCAACATTACTGAAACAATTCCAAACATTTTTCTCTGAAAATTAAAAAGATTATCTCTCACTATTCCTTGCTCCACAAAATTACGACCTATAACTTCGCATGCATCAATAAAATAAAAATGGTGTCACCAATCATTGTCTTCATTTTATGCAAATTACTTCTTGTAATGATCAACGAAACAAATGAATAATAACAATGAACAAAAAATGTGTTACATTAAAAGCAATAATTAAACATTCGACTTAACTCATTGACATGGTGACAAGGGATGACATTTCACAAGCGTCGTTAAACGTTTCAGTTTTCTCATTTCGAAATCATTTAATTATAATAAAAATTGTATCAATTACTGATGCCTCACACAAATGTATTCACTCAACTTCGACCTGAGTTGGACATAGGATATATACGCAACCAAAAAATGAATAATTCTTTGGTCATGACTTAACATTATTTCTTCTTCCCTTTCTCGATTAATACACTCTAATTTGTGTGCCCTTCCTCCTTACATTATTCCCTTTTGCTTTTTGATTGTTCACTTTTTTCTCGAAGGCCTTACTATTAACATAACTAATTGAATGGGTTGCA
This sequence comes from Musca vetustissima, assembly GCF_032173495.1. Lineage (NCBI taxonomy): Eukaryota > Metazoa > Arthropoda > Insecta > Diptera > Muscidae > Musca > Musca vetustissima. The sequence goes on from NW_026883066.1 coordinate 8,144, forward strand.
AAAGATAAAACTGAATAACGTTTTGCATTGAATGCGAATGTACTTATACCCTTCACCACACTGTGGTACAGGGCATTATGTCTTTGTGCATATGTTTGTAACAGGTATAAGGAAATGAGATAGACATATGGTTCCTTTTGAGAATATGCATAGAATCACTTTCTAAGTCGGTTTATGCATGTCCGTCCGTCTGTCTGTCTATCCATGTTAAATTGTAAACAAAGTGCAGGTCGCATTTATGATCCGAATTGGATGAAATTTGGCATAGGTCACTTATTCGGCCCACGGACGAACCCTAATGAAATTTGGAAAAATCTATTCAGATTTAGATATAGCTCCCATATATATATATATATATATATATATATTTTTTTTTCGTACGTTTTAATGTAAATGGTGTACCAAAGCCTCTATTTATCTTTCGATTTGCAGGAAATTTGGCGCAGCGTACTGAATTAGGTCTAGAATGATTTGTGTTAAGTTTCCTGAAAATCGGTCCAGATTTAGATATAGCCCCCATATATACTTTCGCCCTATATAAAGTAAATGGTGTAACAAAGTCCTTATATATCTTTCGATTTTCACGAAATTTGGCATAGTGTACTGAAGTAGGTCTAGAATGATGTGTGTTAAGTCTCGTGAAAATCGGTTCAGATTTAGATATAGCTCCTGTATAATTTTTCTTACGATTTCATGTAAATTGTTTGTCCGATTGTCCGATTTTGTCCGATTTAAATAAAATTACAAAATAACCAGTAAGGAAAGTAGTAAAGTCGAACGGGGCCGACTATATGATACCCTTCACCACTTTGGTACATTCAACAAATGAATCCTAACAGACGTCGACGTTGTGCAAAATTTGTGTCAATTTTGTGTAAAATGGGACGAAAATATATGTAGAAGTTATATCAAAATCTGAACCGATTTCAATGAGACTTAACAGAGATTAATTTATATAACTACAGTTCATTAAATCGGACTAAAATATATATGGTAGCTATATCTAAATCTGGACGGATTTTCCGGAAACTTAACACACATCAGTCTAGACATAATTCATTACGCTATGCCAAATTTGGTGCAAATCGAAAGATATATAGGGACTTTGGTACACCATTTACATTAAATCGGACGAAAAAATATATGGGAGCTATATCTAAATCTGGACCGATTTTCAGTTTTCAGAAAACTTAACACACATCATTCTAGACCTAATTCATTACGCTATGCCAAATTTCGTGCAAATCGAAATGTATATCACGAATTCCATGTCACGCACTGTTACAGCGTGCGAAATATAATCGTTTGTTTAGTTAAGAAAAATTTGTTTCCGAAATTTCTTTCGCAATTTTTATTAAATAGTTTTACGCCTTTTACAATACCTGCTAATTTTTTTATGAATATGTTTGTAAATGTCGGAGATATTAAGAAAAAATTAGCGTACGCACGAACTACAAAATTTTCCCTTTAAAAATTGGATATCAGTTTCGATATGAAATTTCTGCGAATTGGCTGGAGATAAAATTGCGGATTTTTTTTACAGCTATAATGGGTTACTCAAGATTATATTGACATTCAATTTTTTTGAGAAAAAAATTTCTAAGATATACTTTTTTAACTTTGAACACCGTCACGCACATGTTACACTCGTAACGCACTGTTACACACACATGTACTAAAAAAATTAAATTCAAAACAGAATGTTTTAAAAATGCTAGTTCTTATACCCCACACAACCATGTTGTCAGGATATTATAGCTTTGTGTGGCCCCATGAACTTTGGTAAATCATTATGCAGTTATGGACGACATTTTTGCCTGTAAATTCGGTTCTAAAGCAACTTATTGAGGAAGAATGTAACATGTGCGTGACGGATACAAATTGGTTCGATGGAGATAGAAGACAAACTTTGTTTTATTTGAATTTGTCATCTCAAGATCCACACATAACAGCATTATCAAAAAAAAAAAAATTCTCATATTAGAGTCTGTATAGAAACATATGATAATTTTGTCACGCACGCGTTACATATTTTCTTACACTATTTAACTGCACTTACCACGGGATTCTCTTGGTATATGTATATGTTTATATATATGTAATTCTTAGTAAGATATTACTCTATTTGAATTTAATATTTATTATTGATATTGTTTTAGCTAACAGCGTTCACACTTACGACAAATGACACTCTAAAACTAATAAAAATATGCCCAAGTTACTCTCCACGCGAAAATGGTACAACGAAAAAAAAACTACGGTTATTTTTCAAAATTCAACTAAAAATATATTGTCCGGATTGCAAAGAATATTTCCTATATAATTTCATATCTCTCTTAACGAATTGATTTTTCACCTGTGTGGTTGACCTTTTTGTGGAATTCGTGATATAGGGACTTTTGTACACCATTTACATTAAATCGGACGAAAATATATATATATATATAGGAGCTATATCTAAATCTGGACCGATTTTCACGAAACTTAACACACATCATTTTAGACCTAATTCAGTACGCTGTGTCATATTTCGTGCAAATCGAAAGATATATAGGGACTTTGATACACCATTTACCTTAAATCGGACGAAAATATATATGGAAGCTATATCTAATTCTGAACCGATTTTTTCCAATTTCAATAGGGTTCGTTCTTGGGCCAAATAAGTGACCTATGTCAAATTTTACTTAATTCGGATAATAAATGCGACCTGTACTTTGTTTACAATTTAACATGAACAGACAGACGGACGGACATGCATAAATCGACTTAAAAAGTGATTCTATGCATATTCTCAAAAGGAACCATGTGTCTATCTCGTTTCCTTTTGCCTGTTACAAACATATGCACAAAGACATAATACCCTGTACCCCAGTGTGGTGAAGGATATAAAAGCCAATAAAGAAAGTAGTAATGTCGGACTGGGCCGACTACCACTTTGGGTATATTGTATCCTATATTGTATGCTAACCCCTTTTCGGAGAAATGTTGACATGAAAATGAACGAAACTAAATATGTGATTTTTTTATCTATATATAAACCGACTAACGTAAATCTTACACATGTCATTCTGCAACCTATGCTAAATTTTTTTACAATCGATATAAAGCAAACTTGAAACACGCTATTCTGTATGTTGCACAGTTTAAAATATAATCTCATTATTTGATTTACTATTAACATAAATAGGTCGAAATGATATATTGAAGCTATGCAACATCTAAATCTGAACGATTTCATGGCAATTTGCAGAGACTAGTTTGTATTAACTTCAATACGTTTTGTCAATCGGTCTAGCTATGTGTCCTTGGTACAAAAATATTCGAATATTAAAAAATTCTGATCAAAATTTATTAAAACCTAAATTGACATAAAAACAAAAATTTATATAGTGACAAATACAGCTAATTTCGTAATCTTATTAGCCCATTTGAAATTTTCGAGAAATCGAAGAAATCGAAAAATTAAAATTCTGTTTTTAATGGAGTTTACTGGGTATGTTCAAAGGTGTCCCACCTGTGGTATTTTACGGAAATTTATTGTAACTTTTTTTGTAGGAAATATATATGAAAGAAAATACATTAGTTATGTTTAAAATATTTGTTGGAATGCAACAAAATTGTTTAACGAAAGAAAACTATCACTGAATTCTTCCTGCGCCCTTACAACCAAAAAATTAAAAGTTTACAATTGCAGTGCGAAAACATAGTTACTCATGTAAATTTTGTCGACAACTGAGAAAGCTAGACAAAATGGTTTGCGCGGATAAAGAACAGGATCGGCATATACAAAGATTTGGTTGCGTGTCGGAAAAATTCTAAACCGAGATTTTAAGAGCGCTGTTCAAAGGTCCCCCACGTTCCCCTGCGCTATGCCAAATTTCGTGCAAATCGAAAGATATATAGGGACTTTGGTGCACCATTGACATCAAGTGACGAAAATATATATGGGAGCTATATCTAAATCTGAACCGATTTTAAATAAACTGAGCACACATCATTAAAGACTCAATTCAGTACACTATACCAAATTTCGAGCAAATCGAAAGAAATATAGGAAGTTTGGGGACCATATTACTGGTGCCCCAAAGTACTAAATATGTACCAAATCGGTACATATTTAGGCGATAAAACGGACCAAAAACTAATTTTTTTCTGTTCTCTTTAAATCGTAAATTAATATCTGAATATTCCCAAATTTTAAATGAGATGGGGATCTGTTCTGATGGGGAACATTTATACATTTTGTTGTTATTTTAAAAGTTTTAGTACCGGATTTATAACTTTTTTAAAATATTAGGGTAAAAAATTAATTTTTGTTTCGATTTCGCATTAAAAATAAATGACATGGATTTTTTCCCACAAAACTAAATATTGATCGGTTATTATAAAAACAGCTATCCTCTTTCGTAGACAAGATATCCTCCCCCGCAAAATACTATATTTGGTCCATTTTATCCCCTAAATATCAAGCGGTCTCCACCAAAACTTTAGATGTCACAATTGACCATAACTAAAACTTAATGCAATTTAACAACACATTTCCGCTCTCGAGTGTTGTAATGTACCACTTCTATTGGATACACTGTCAAATTCTATGTATGCGGCATATAATGAAATTTTTTTTTTACACAAAAGCCTGGGTCCATTTGACTCGCTAAATATTGACCAATCTACTTCTACTAAAGCGGAGTTTTCTTTGGGTAAAACCAAGCCTACATGTAAAATTTCGTGACGATTGATCTATAGCTATGGCTGGGTCTAAGAGCTAATGCTTATTTATTAATTTATGTTAATGCTATCATTACCACACATAATAAAGAAAATATTGCAAAATTTTGCAAGGCTCGGAATTATGCTCAGTAGAAGGTTCGGTTTTTAATATACGATTGGGATCGAAATTTTATATCGTAAAAGTTAGTCCAACAATAAATCATAAATATTTGGGGTGAAAGTTTACCCTTAATAATAATAATTAATATTCCACCCTTAGACAATAAATGTTGTTAATATTTTACTCATAATTGTTCGATATTTAGACAATACAAGCAATCGTATCATATGCAAATTGTTGCTTATATCAACAGTTTGATTGACGTTCTTTTGTAACGCAGTAACAATAATAATTATACCATAGGGCGTATAATTTATATGCCACTTTGGTTTGAAAACATGTGAAGAATATTAATATCCCAGTAGAAAATACTCTCTTGCGTGACAATTTCATTGAGGAAATTTGTGGAATTGTCATGCATGACTAAACACATGATATGTCGTCGAAAATGTCGTTCTTCTCGAAATATGAAAACAAAAATAGTCTGAATCGAGTGTACTATGAAATGTTGACAGAAACGAAGAGAAAAATGTTTCTGAAAAAATATATAAGAAATTTATGATTTAAATATATAAGAATTAAGAATCTCGGTTAAAATAGGTACGTTTAACTGAATATATAATTATTTCTATCATTTCTTAATTGCTTTCTTTTACTCTTAGTATGGGGCAAATAAATGGCAATTGATGGAATATTGTAAGTAATATCTGAAAGATGTTTCATATTTTAAAGCGTCTTAATGTTGTTGTTTCTTTACAGATGATGTTAAAATGGAGAAAATCATCTCGACAACTTATCATGCAATGTGTTTATTTATATTATTATAAACGTAAATGCAATGTATAATTCTTGTTATATAATAAATTACATGCTATAAAAATATAAATTGAAAATGTATATGTATATTTTTATTTGAATTTTTAATGGGGTATGATTGATGACAATGGGTATTCAGTCGTCAACGACTGTGTAAACGACATAGTCGATGATAGTCGTCAACGAAAAGTAGGGAGTTTTGTCGCCGTTGTTGTCGTCAACGACAACTTCGCTTACCTTGTCGCCCAAGTTGTCTTGCATGAATACTGCGACACTTGTGTGAAAATTTCGTCAAGGATCTCACATTGTTGTCTGCAAAGTGTCTTCAAGGAATTGCCATTGTCTTGCACGATTCGTTAATGTTGTCTGCAAGACACTTTCTACTGGGATTGCTTTTCAGACTGTTTGATGGTAATTCTACATACATACAACCCTGAGACAAGCCAGTCTCTGTTGAGTATTACAGATTTCATTACCACATTTTCACTCTCCTCGTATAGAAGGCTACAAACGAAGCCATTTTGATAGCGACAATATCTCTAAGTGATACCACAGGCCTTACCGAACTGACGACCATGACAGGAACAAAGCCTGCTCAAGTGCCTCCTTTTATGGTTACAAAAAATGTACGTATGTGATATGTGTTCCCATGTCTAGGCTATGTGTTCAGAATACTCGAATGTTGCATGAATATGAACACTTTTTGTTGACCAAAGCTTTCATGTTGGCAATTTGTGTGACTTTTAGCAGTAGTTAACGTCAAACTGTCAGTGAAATACGCCAGAATAATTTACTTCAATTACTCTCTATAAACATGTCTGAAGAGTATACTTTTTGACAAGTCTGTCTCACTTGAAAATAGATGATGTCATCCCGTTTATAGTCAACCGGCATGGTACTAGTAAAGTACTTATACTCTTAAACCATGGAATTAAATCGTTGGAAATTCAAATTTATTTTTGGGACATATTTTGAATAAATGTAGATTATTCATTGGCTTCAATTGTATTATTTATCTTATGTTCAGTGATGTATATGTGATAATTGGCAAAGTGATTCGTTGTGTGTTGCATATTTAGTATTAAATATTGGCTTTATCAAATTTTGGTCAAAAAAACATACTTTTTTATACCCTTCACCAATCTGTGGTACAGGGTATTATGTCTTTGTGCATATGTTTGTAACAGGCAAAAGGAATCGAGATAGACCCATGGTTCCTTTTGAGAATAAGCATAGAATCACTTTCTGAGTCGATTTATGCATGTCCGTCCGTCTGTCCGTCCGTCCGTCCGTCTGTAGATGTTAAATTGTAAACAAAGTACAGGTCGCATTTATGATCCGATTTGGATGAAATTTGGCATAAGTCACTTATTCGGCCAAAGGACGAACCCTATTGAAATTCGGAAAAATCGGTTCAGATTTAGATATAGCTCCCATATATATATATTTAACCGATTTAATGTAAACGGTCCCTATATATCTTTCGATTTGCACGAAATTTGGTACAGCCTAATCATTTAGGTCTAGAATGATGTCTGCCAAGTTTCATGAAAATGGTCCAGATTTAGATATAGCTCCCATATATAGTTTCGTCCGATTTCATGTAAATGGTGCACCAAAGTCTCTATATATCCTTCGATTTGCACTAAATTAGGTATAACGAACTTAATTTGAGCCTAGAATGATGTCTGCCAAGTTTCGAGAAAATCGGTCCAGATTTAGATATAGCTCCCATATATAGTTTCGTCCGATTTCATGTAAATGGTGCCCCAAAGTCCCTATATATCATTCGATTGGCACGAAATTTGGCATAACGTACTGAATTGATCCTAGAATGATGTCTGCCATGTTTCAAGAAAATCGGTCCAGATTTAGATATAGCTCCCATATATAGTTTCGTCCGATTTCATGTAAATGGTGCCCCAGAGTCCCTATATATCTTTCGATTTGCACGAAATTTGGCATAACGTACTGAATTGGGCCTAGAATGATGTCTGCCAAGTTTCATGAAAATCGGTCCAGATGTAGATATAGCTCCCATATATAGTTTCGTCCGATTTCATGTAAATGGTGCACCAAAGTCTCTATATATCCTTCGATTTGCACTAAATTAGGTATAACGTACTGAATTGAGCCTAGAATGATGTCTGCCAAGTTTCGAGAAAATCGGTCCAGATTTAGATATTGCTCCCATATATAGTTTCGTCCGATTTCATGTAAATGGTGCACCAAAGTCTCTATATATCCTTCGATTTGCACTAAATTAGGTATAACGTACTGAATTGAGCCTAGAATGATATCTGCCAAGTTTCGAGAAAATCGGTCCAGATTTAGGTATAGCTCCCATATATAGTTTCGTCCGATTTAATGTAAATGGTGCCCCAAAGTCCCTATATATCATTCGATTTGCACGAAATTTGGCATAACGTACTGAATTGATCCTAGAATGATGTCTGCCATGTTTCAAGAAAATCGGTCCAGATTTAGATATAGCTCCCATATATAGTTTCGTCCGATTTCATATAAATGGTGCCCCAAAGTCCCTATATATCTTTCGATTTGCACAAAATTTGACATAACGTACTGAATTGAGCCTAGAATGATGTCTGCCAAGTTTCGAGAAAATCGGTCCAGATTTAGATATAGCTCCCATGTATAGTTTCGTCCGATTTCATGTAAAGGGTGCACCAAAGTCCCCATATATCCTTCGATTTGCACGAAATTTGGCATAACGATAATGATTTAGATATAGCTCCCTTTTATTATAGATTGATTTTAAGTAATTGACGCGACAAGGAACCAATATCTATTATATTTATATTTGTTTGAAGTCGATTTACATACTTTTGTCCCATTGTAACATACGAATGACATGTTAATGGATAGATCTAGGTAGATTCACATTTAGATAAATATCACATATTTTATTTCATCCAATTTCATGTTAATAGTCCTGTTTAATATACCCATAGTGGTGAAGGGTATCATACAGTCGGCCCCGTCCGACTTTACTACTTTCCTTACTGGTTTAACATTGAAAAAGAATCCTCAGAAAATGGATTTATGGAAGTATAATAACTGGTTTCTGAACCAATGAATAATTTTTCTGGATTCGCACACACATCACGGTTTGAAAAAACTTTCTCTGTTAGTACTATTTAGCCGAACATTCACCGTAAGTTTTATATTGTTTTTGAAACAAAATTTATATTCTAGTTTATTGTTATTTCCATTTTTATCGCTATTTGATCATGAGCCTTGAATTTTAGGAATACATTTAGATATTTTATTGTACTGAAAATGGTCCATAGTCTGTTATTTCTCACTTCCTAATTGTTGCTCCAAGGACGAGCCCTATTGAAATAGGGAAAAATCGGTTCAGAATTAGATATAGCTCTCATATACATTTTCGTCCCATATATATATTTGCCTTACTTCATGTTAATTGTGCTGCCGAAAAATGAACCGTTATTTGGGTGCTATCAGAAGAGAAAAAAAAGAGAACCGATATTTATATTTTTAGTAGAGACATTTGGTACCCAATAAGAACATGGGGGTACCCTTATATGGGCGCTATGCCTAAACGTGGACCGATATAGCTCATCTTCGAAATTTACTTGTCTACAGATCAAAGACAACTCTTGCAAAATTTTGGTGATCTGCCCCAATTTTCTAGAGGCTAGAGTGATTACAACAGACAGACATTGTCATCGAATTTTACGCTAATCAAGGATATATATACTTTATGGGGTCTGAAATCCATACTATGGAGGAGGGTATAAAAAGGTTATTGACGTAGGGTTAAGTTGGTTTACATATAGGCACATATCACTTATTTAATTTAGTCATATTTCTTGTCAATGGTCCTCCAAAATGTTCATCTCTTGAATATACACAAAGTGGTAAATGGTATCATATAGTCGGCCCAGTCCGACTTTACTAATTTTCTTACTGGTAATATATTTCATCTAGCTCTATAAATTTGAAACCCCTTAAATATAGTCAATGGCAAATATTAAATACAAAGTTTGTTATTTGGTATTTTTATACCCTTCACCACACTGTGGTACAGGTGTCTGTCTGTCCACGTTAAATTGTAAACAAAGTACAGGTCGCTTTTATGATCCGAATTGGATGAAATTTGGCACAGCTTATTTGTTGGACCTAAGGACGAACTCTATTGAAATTGGGAAAAATCGGTTCAGATTTAGATATAGCTCCCATATATATTTTCGTCCGATTTAATGTAAATAGTGTACCAAAGTCCCTATATATCTTTCGATTTGCACGAAATTTGGTATAACGTACTGAATTGGGCCTAGAGTGATGTCTACCAAATTTCATGAAAATCGGTCCGGATTTAGATATAGCTCCCATATATAGTTTCGTCCGATTTCATGTAAATGGTGCACCAAAATCCCTATATATCTTTCGATTTGCACGAAATTTGGCATAACGTACTGAAGTGAGCCTAGAATGATGTGTGCCAAGTTTCATAAAATCGGTCCAGATTTAGATATAGCTCCCATATATAGTTTCGTCCGATTTCATGTAAATTGTGCACCAAAGTCCCTATATATCTTTCGATTTGCACGAAATTTGGCATAACGTACTGAAGTGAGCCTAGAATGATGTCTGCCAAGTTTCGAGAAAATCGGTCCTGATTAAGATATAACTCCCATATATAATTTCGTCCGATTTCATGTAAATGGTGAACCAAAGTCCTTATATATCTTTCGATTTGCACGAAATTTGGCATAACGCACTGAATTGAGCCTAGAATGATGTCTGCCAAGTTTCGAGAAAATCGGTATAGATTTAGATATAGCTCCCATATATAGTTTCGCCCGATTTTAGTAAATAGTCCACTGAAGTCCCTATATATCTTTCGATTTGCACGAAATTTGGCATAACGTATTGAATTGAGCCTAGAATGATGTCTGGTATGTTTCGTGAAAATCGGTCCAGATTTAGATATAGCTCCCATATATAGTTTCGTCCGATTTCATGTAAATTATGCACCAAAGTCCCTATATATCTTTCGATTTGCACGAAATTTGGCATAACGTACTGAATTGAGCCTAGAGTGATGTCTGCCAAGTTTCGTGGATTAGATATAGCTCCCATATATAGTTTCGTCCGATTTCATGTAAATGTTGCACCAAAATCCCTATATATCTTTCGATTTGCACGAAATGTGGCATAACGTATTGAAGTGAGCCTAGAATGATGTGTGCCAAGTTTCATAAAATCGGTCCAGATTTAGATATAGCTCCCATATATAGATTCGTCCGATTTCATGTAAATTGCGCACCAAAGTTCCTATATATCTTTCGATTTGCACGAAATTTGGCACAACGTACTGAATTGAGCCTAGAATGATGTCTGCCAAGTTTCGAGAAAATCGGTATAGATTTAGATATAGCTCCCATATATAGTTTCGCCCGATTTTAGTAAATAGTCCAATGAAGTCCCTATATATATTTCGATTTGCACGAAATTTGGAATAACTTATTGAATTGAGCCTAGAATGATGCCTGGTATGTTTCGTGAATATCGGTCCAGATTTAGATATAGCTCCAATATATTGTTTCGTCCGATTTCATGTAAATTGTGCACCAAAGTTCTTATATATCTTTCGATTTGCACGAAATTTGGCATAACGTACTGACCTGAGCCTAGAATGATGTCTGCCAAGTTTCGAGAAAATCGGTCCAGATTAAGATATAGCTCCCATATATAATTTCGTCCGATTTCATGTAAATGGTGCACCAAAGTCCTTACATGTCTTTCGATTTGCACGAAATTTGGCATAACGTACTGAATTGAGCCTAGAATGATGTCTGCCTAGTTTCGAGAAAATCGGTATAGATTTAGATATAGCTCCCATATATAGTTTCGCCCGATTTTAGTAAATAGTCCACTGAAGTCCCTATATATCTTTCGATTTGCACGAAATTTGGCATAACATATTTAATTGAGCCTAGAATGATGTCTGGTATGTTTCGTGAAAATCGGTCCATATTAAGATATAGCTCCCATATATAATTTCGTCCGATTTCATGTAAATGGTGCACCAAAGTCCTTACATATCTTTCGATTTGCACGAAATTTGGCATAACGTACTGAATTGAGCCTAGAATGATGTCTGCCAAGTTTCGAGAAAATCGGTATAGATTTAGATATTGCTCACATATATAGTTTCGTCCGATTTCATGTAAATGGTGCACCAAAGTCCCTATATATCTTTCGATTTGCACGAAATTTGGCATAACGTACTGAATTGAGCCTAGAATGATGTCTGGTATGTTGCATGAAAATCGGTCCAGATTTAGATATAGCTCCCATATATAGTTTCGTCCGATTTCATGTAAATGGTGCACCAAAGTCCCTATGTATCTTTCGATTTGCACGAAATTTGGTATAGCGTACTGAATTGATGCTGGAATGACGTGTGCTGAGTTTCGTGAAAATCGATTCAGATATATATATATATATATATATATTCGTCCGATTTAATCTAAATAATGTACCAAGTTCTTATGTTGCATAGCGTTTTGAGTTCAATCCAGTATGATGTGTGCCAAGTTTAGTGAAAATCGGTTGAGATTTAGGTATAGCTCCCTTATATTATAGATTGATTTTAAGTAATTGACGCACCAAGGAACCAATATATGACTGACAGGAACAAAAGGTACTCAAATTAGTATAAACTAACCTGTGATAAGTTTCGTTGAAATCGGTTCATATTCGGATATAGCATCCATATAAGTAAATTGTGCATCAAACTCCTCATATTTGTTAGATTGACATCATATTTAGCACAACGTACAAAATTGAGCATAACGTAGTTGCGTTATCTAGAAGTACAGACATCAGCCCAACGGATGACCTATTGATATTTTTTTGAAGTCGATTTACATACTTTTGTTCCATTGTAACAAACGAATGATGTGTTTATGGATAGATTTAGGTCGTTTCACATTGAGATAAATATTATTTCATACAATTTCATGATAATAGTCCTGTTTAATATACCCATAGTGGTGAAGGGTATCACATAGTCGGCCCCGTCCGACTTTACTACTTTCCTTACTGATTACTTTCTTAGAAGTGGTTATTTAATTTACTTAAATGGGTAGCGACGGCGTTTCCTATGTCTCGTTAGTTTTGGCAACAATGATGTCACATATATCAAGATTCATTATACCCTACATAACTATGTTGTCAGGGTATTACAGCATTGTGCAGTCCCAAGTGTTTGTAACGCCGCTAAATATTGATCATAGACCCACCTTTAAATATACCCATCGTTATATCTGGACTAGCTGAATCGATGTAGAAATATGTGCCCGTCCGCCTGTCGATTATAATTTGTGAACACGATACAGGCCACAGTTATGGACCAATCGTCACGAAATTTTGTATATAGGACTGGTTCTGGCCAAAGAAGACACCTTGTGTTTTTGGTAATGATACGCTAATATTATTAATATTAAAATACAAAAAAAAAACTTTATTTTGTATGTTTTCCTGGTCACTCTACAGGGCAAAATTATTACCCGAACACTACGAATTTTTACTCCAGGAAGGGAATTTGGCATAAGAATAAGCATTAATGTTTTGATGAATATTGGTCAATATTTAGTGGATCAAATGGACTTAGACTTTTGTTTAAAAACATGTACAAATTTATGTTCTAGGCCGTATATATATCTATATACTCCATAGAAATGGAGAGAATCCAAGAGGATTTTCTGACCTTTAAATTGATACGAATTATATTGTTCTATGTACTATAATATGGGAGTTATACGTATGTGCTATGATATTGTTTAGTATTACTATACCTCACTTGAGGACGGAAATGTCATGCTGATCGCTTGATCGGTTATGGTCAAGGACGACGCGGATAATTTTCGGTGATGTTGAGATGTTATTTTGGGGGTGCAATGAACCGAAAACATTTTTTTGTCAGATTTTAAATTTTTTATGTGGTGTGCGTAAATTTATATTGGAAAAAAAAATATTTGCACACGTATTGCCAAATCATTGCATGAAATGTCGGTAACATTATATGGGAGATCTATCAACTGGTAAACCGATGTTGATACTTTTTGTCAGGAAGATTTGACACACTATAAAAACCTGAACCAGTATAGAAAATTCAAAAATCGGACCTATTCATTATATGATACCCTTCACCACTCTGGGTAATTGGGCAGGAAAAAATTCATGCACCCGATTCGGTATGTAGAAGCACAAAACACTATGCAATATGTCTTATTAATCGGTCGAAAATATTTAATTGAACCAGTTTCAACGAAGCCCAATACACGTCATTCTAGGCTCGATTTGGAACGTTATGCAAAATTTCATAACACTCGCAGAAACGTTAAGTATCTGAAGAACAATTTAGATCAAATCGGAACCGATTGCCACTAAACTTAACAACCCAATTTGGATACTACCTGCAAAATTTAGTGTGAAACGGAAAACCCCTTAGAGTTTGGTTGGCCATTTACATAATATCGGACGAAAATATATATGACTGCTAAATCAAAATCTGAAACGTTTACCACTAGAGTACCACAGACGTCATTCTAGACCAATTTCGATAAAATAGGTCGAAAATATATATAGGATCTGTTGAAATAGGATTCGTCCTTGGGCCAAATAAGTGACCTGTACGTTTTCCCCTGTACGTTTTCCTTTTTTGCATTTAAAAAAATCTATAACTGAAATATATAAGTCAACTATATGTTAATCTGAACCTATTAAAACCAATTTTACACACACATTTTGCTACTCTGAACAAAATAACAAACATGCAAACATAACAGATGCATAATTTTAAATTTACTTACCAAAAATTTAAGTCTCTTACTGAAAATGTCATTACTATCGGATCATTTTTGTTTATATAGTGCACTATTTAAAGGAAATCGAACGAGCATATACATAGGAGCTACATCTAAGTCTGAAACATAACCCACGGCATTTTATACTTAACACATGCTATTTTATTGATTTGACACAAGATTATTTGTTTTCATGCACAATATGTAAAAGAATTCAAAGATTTAATACCAGCACAAAAAAGATACCTTAACATTCATCAGAACAACAACTTACGCCCCATTACACAGATAGTCAATAGTTGTTGTAGTTAAATTTTCTATTTCTGTATTACGTCCTACTCCAATGCCTGTTTCCGTTCTAAAACTTTCAGTGGTTTCGTTATAGCACTGCACATTATTTCCTTTATAAACAACCATGATTATTATTATTATCATCTATAATGTTCGAACATAAAAATCTATTTTAAAAAAAAAAAAAAAAAAAAAAAATACGAAAACTTTCATCACAACACAGCGCCAACTAGTAGTAACGAAAATAAAAATTTCATATTATATTTCTATGCCAATGCATTATCATAAAATAATACGAATGAAAAAAATAAAAATTCTATAAAAATAACGAAACTGTAAACAGTAATTCGAATTCAAATAATATTGCCATAATATTGAGTGCAACGACGAGATGAGAAGCACTAAAATGCCATATGAATTATTTTTATTTGAATGTTCTATAATGAACTAAATGTAATTATATGTGTACTAACGAGTGCCCACTACTTCATATGTGGAAAGGGAATAAAAATGAAATAAATAATATTTTATATGGAAATCGTGAATACTGTATACATTTTCGTACCATTATTCCGAATTACACTTCTATTCCTACAACTAATATTAAGTTTATTATTATTTAGTACTCTTCATACACATAACCCCAAATTTCTGAAATCTCTTTTTTTCCCTTATACAGATTCAAAAGAAGTCAGAATTTCAATTATACATCTTAGCTAATACCTACATGTTCCACATTTAGTTCCATTCAACACTTTTCGAACACATAAGAATAAATTTTCAAAACTACCTTCATATATCAAACGTATTTCTAAATCACAAAATTTAGTTCCAGTTAATACCAAATTTTAGGTTAGCGAATTTTCAAAATTAACAATGTCTCAATCCTACACTTCCCACATTAATTTTAATTTCAATTTTTATGATGCCAGCTCTGCCTATTCACACAAAGCAAATTTTACCTTATTTAGTACCATTTAGTGCTTTTCGTATCCTTAAGTACGACATTCCAATACTACCTCATTTTTCTCTACTAACTCATGTTCTATCCGTTTAATTGCATCGAATTTTTACCAAGCCTATCTGTTCACACAAAAAGAAATTATAAAATATTTGGTACCATTAAGTACGTTTTGTTCCCATAATTACGAATTTCCTAAACTACCTCAATCCTAAAATCCAACAGTCATTTTAATTCCATAATTCTGTACGTCGATTCAGTAACTTATAACGATCCGACAATCGACAATTTTGTCTACACATAAAATCGTTTGCAGTAACGAAAATGTTATTCCGTAAAAATGTATACAAAATATCGATAAACTTTCAAAAAGCTTTTAATTTTGAAAATACATACAAATTTTGAACAAAACAAGGCATGTTCAATATTGAAGAATATTTGTCGATAACTTAACTTCGAATTTATTGGTGTAGTTTATTAACAAAATTTTTAACAATTATTGTTTAAAACAGTTATAGAATTGAAATATTGTTTATTTTGTTGTTATAATATTTTATCGATTTTAGAATTGTCTATCCGTTTGCACATAATCAATCTGTACCAAATATGATACAATTTAGTACACATAAGTATAATACTTTCATATCTCATTTCTACCCTTTAACAGTGTCCAAATTTTAGGTTTCCAGTAGGTTGATTCAGTAACTTACAACGATCCGACAATCGACAATTTTGTCTACACATAAAATCGTTTGCAGTAATGAACATGTTATTCTGGAAAAATGTAGACAAATTGTCGATAAACTTTCAAAAAGCTTTTAATTTGGAACATTTTGAAAACAACATATGTACATACAAATTTTGAACAAAACAAGGCATGTTCAATATTGAAGAATATTTGTCGATAAGTAAACTTCGAATTTTTTGGTGTTTTTTATTATCAACATTTTTAACAATTGTTGTTAAAAACTGTTATAGAATTAAAATATTGTTTATTTTGTCGTTATAATATTTTACCGATTTGAGAATTGTATAGTGAATCGACCCACAGGTCTCTTCGTTCACCCAAATCCAAGTTGTACCAAATGTAGTGTCATTTATTACTTTTTGTACACATAAATACGAATTCCCAAAGCTGTCTCTATAGCTCATTCCTCAGCAGTAATCTTAATTCCAAATTTCAGCTTTTCAGCTGTGTCCGTTTACCCAAAATCCAAAATGTACCAAATATAGTAACATGTAGTACTTTTCGTACCCACAAGAACGCATTTCCTTAACTTCCTTAATCCTAAACACAAACGATCATCCAGCTCTATCTGTTCACCTTAATCCAACTTGTACAAAATTTAGTACTTTTCGTACAAATATATACAATTTTTTTAAAGTTACCCCAATCATTTACTCCAATAGTAATCCTAATTCCTATTTTTAAGTATTCAATCTCAACGCTCAACTAAATGCAAATAGTACCAAATTTAGTACCATTTAGTACTTTTCATACACATAAGTACGAATTTCCAAAATGGAGCATTTACATCTTTTTAAATTTCCATCAGTGAACCACATTCCAAATTTCAGAATTGTAGCTTGTCTAAATTTAATCAATGACCACGGATTATGCTTTAATCCTTAATCCGGATTTAAGGTTATTGACCCCGGATTAAGGTTTAATCTGGATTAAATGTCATTGACCCCGGATTAAAGGTCATTGACTCCGGAATAAAGTTAAGCAAACAGGAAGAGCTAGAATTCTAAAATTTGGAATGTGTTTCACTGATGGAAAGTTAGAAAAACGTAGATGCTCCATTTTAGAAATTCGTATTTATATTTATGAAAAGTACTAAATGGTACTCAATTTGCATTTAGTTGAGCGTATAGATGGAATACTTAAAAATAGGAATTAGGATTACTATTGGAGTAAAGGATTGGGGACAATTTAAAAAATTGTACGTATTTGTACGAAAAGTACTAAAATTGGTACAAGTTGGATTAAGGTGAACAGATAGAGCTGGATGACTGTTAGAGTGTACGATTAAGGAAATTAAGGAAATGCGCTCTTATGGGTACGAAAAGTACTAAATGTTACTATATTTAGTACAATTTGGATTTTGGGTCAATGGATACAGCTGAATTTTGGAAATAAGATTACTGTTGAGAAATGAGCTATAGAGACAGCTTTGGGAATTCGTATTTGTGTACAAAAAGTACTAAATGACACTACATTTGGTACAACTTGGATTTGGGAAAACGAAGAGATCTGGAAACCTAAAATTTGGATACTGTTAAAGAGTAGAAATGAGATATGAAAGTGGTGTACTCATATGGGGTGGCGTAGGGGATGATAGATTCCAAGCAACGGTTCTGATTGGCTTTAACATGGCGGAGTCCAGGCTTATCTTGGTCCCTCTTTCATCTCATTTGTGGACACTGACCTCCCCGCGGTGCCACCTGGGGAGCTATTCTCATCACCCGATGAAATAGTGAGCTAATATGTGCCGCGAGTTCACCCATTAGATCTATAAACCAGTAAGGAAAGTAGTAAAGTCGGACGGGGCCGACTATATGATACCCTTCACCACTATGGGTATATTAAACAGGAGTATTAGCATGAAATTGGATGAAATAATATATGTGAAATTTATCTAAATGTGAAACGACCTAGATCTATCCATAAAGTATGTAAATCGACTTCAAACAAATGCAAATAGGTCATCCGTTGGGCTGTGTCTGTACTTCTAGAAAACGCAACTACGTAATTCTATGCTCAATTTTGTACGTTGTGCAAACTTTGATGTCAAACTGACTAACATGAGGAGTTTGATGCCCACTTTACGGGCGAAAATATATATGGAAGCTCTATCCAAATATTAAGCGATTTCAAACAAACTTGTCACGGGTTAGGTTATACTAATTTCAGAACGTTTTGTTCCTATTGGTTCCTTGGTGCGTCAATTACTTAAAATGAATCTATAATAAAAGGGAGCTATATCTAATTTTCGTGCAAATCGCAAGATATATGTGGTGCACCATTTACATGAAATCCAAGGAACTATATATGGGACCTATATCTAAATCTGTACCGATTTTCACGAAACTTGGCAGACATCATTCTATACTCAATTCAGTACGTTATGCCAAATTTCGTGCAAATCGAAAGATATATAGGGACTTTGGGGCACCAATTACATGAAATCGGACGAATCTAAATATGGGATTTATATCTAAATCTGGACCGATTTTCACGAAACTTGGCAGACATCATTCTAGACCTAAATGATTAAACTGTACCAAATTTCATGCAAATCAAATGATATGTAGGGACTTTGGGGCATCATTTACATTAAATCGGACGAATCAGGACCGAATTTCATGAAACTTGGCCGACATCATTCTTGGCTCAATTAAGTACGTTATGCCAAATTTCGTGCAAATCGAAGGATATATAGGGACTTTGGTCCACCATTTACATGAAATCGGACGAAACTATATATGGGAGCTATATCTAAATCTGGACCCATTTTCTCGAAAGTTGGCAGACATCATTCTAGGCTCAATTCTGTACGTTATGCCAAATGTCGTGCAAATCGAAAGATATAAAGGGACTTTAGGGCACCATTTACATGAAATCGGACGAAACTATATATGGGAGCTATATTACATGAAATCGGAGTAAAATATATATGGGAGCTATATCTAAATCTAGACCGATTTTCACTAAACTTGGCAGACATCATTATAGGCCTAAATGATTAGCCTGTACCAAATTTCGTGCAAATCGAAAGATATATAGGGACCGTTTACATTAAATCGGTTAAATATATATATATATATGGGAGCTATATCTAAATCTGAACCGATTTTTCCCAATTTCAATAGGGTTCGTCCCTGGGCCGAATAAGTGACCTATGCGAAATTTCATCCAATTCGGATCACAAATTCGACCTGTACTTTGTTTACATTTTAAGATGGACAGGCAGACGGACGGACGGACATGCATAAATCGACTTAGAAAGTGATTCTATGCATATTCTATGCATATTCTGTTACAAACATATGCACAAAGACATAATACCCTGTACCACAGTGTGGTGAAGGGTATAAAAATGGGTTGAGTAACGAGAAATCAAATTGTGATCGACGGAAGGCATTCATCCAGTGCTTTAGACGTCCGATCGATCCTAGGAGCGAATATCGATTCGGACCATTACCTTGTGGCAGCCAAGGTACGCACCCGTCTTAATGTTGCAGCAAAGGTGCGATCTAATACAACACGGAAACTCGACGTCGAAAAGCTGCAAACACAACAGGTAGCCGAGGCCTACTCCGCTCAACTTACCCATCTGCTTGAAGAAAGCACTTCTTGTCCCGATAATAGTATAGAAGCACAATGGCAAAAAATTGCCCACTCCCTACAAACTGCAGCAAAAGGAACAATTGGGTACCAAAAACCACCACCAAGAAACCCATGGTACGATCAGGAGTGTCGTAATGCTACTGGTGAGAAAAACGCAGCGTATAGAGCAACCCTGCAGACAGTAGCAACACGTAACGTGATGGAGAATTATCGGGAGAAAAGGAGAGAGGAGAAACGTGTTTTCAGAAAAAAGAAGAAAGAACAAGAAAAACGTGAGCGTGAGCATATCGAGATGTACAGGAGTCAGAATGAAGTCCGGAAATTTTACCAACGAGTAAAACACCAAACCGAAGGCTTTGGTGCAGGCACATCCTCCTTTAGAGATGAAGAAGGGAACCTGATGACAGATACTGACAGCGTGTTGAGGATCTGGAAGGAGCATTTCGAAAAGCTTCTAGTATCAAATAGTGGCGATGAAGAAGATACCAGAACCAATACGAGATGATGGTATAGAGTGGATACCACCTAGCCAAGATGAGGTCATAAAAGCAATTAATCGGCTCAAGAGCAACAAAGCAGCAGGAGCTGATGGGTTACCAGCCAAACTATTCAAGTCTGGTGGCCAGATGCTGGTCAGGAGCATGCACCAGCTGATTAACACAATTTGGCTAGATGAATGCATGCCCAGTGATTGGAACCTCAGCATCCTGTGTCCCGTGCACAAAAAAGGAGACAAGACGATATGTGCCAACTATAGAGGAATAAGTCTCCTTCCCATCGCATATAAAGTGCTATCCAGTGTGCTGTGTGAACGATTGAAGCCAATGGTCAATGACATCATCGGACCATACCAATGCGGCTTCAGACCTGGCAAATCCACCATCGACCAGATTTTCACTCTGCGCCAAATCCTGGAAAAGACCTACGAAAAACACATCGACACATACCACCTATTTGTCGACTATAAAGCCGCATTCGACAGCCCTATCCGTTCAGAGGTGTTTAAAGCCATGTCTGCGTTCGGCATTCCTGCAAAATTAATACGGCTATGCAGGATAACTTTAAGTGGCACAAGGTCAGCAGTTAAAGTAGGAATGGACCTATCGGAGCCCTTCAATACCGAACGAGGATTCAGACAAGGTGACAGTTTGTCGTGTGATCTTTTTAACATGCTACTGGAAAAGGTCATACGAGACGCAAAGGTGAACAGAAATGCCACTCTGTACACCAAACAACACATGTTACTCGCCTACGCCGATGACATTCATATAATGGGTCGGACATTGCGAGCGGTAACAGCCACCTTTGAACAAATTGAAAAAGAGTCTGCCAAAGTGGGTCTGGCAGTAAACGGCGAGAAGACCAAGCTGATGGTATCAACGTGCAAGACGTCCAGTAGACTCGGACCAACTGTGGAACTTGAGAACTACAGCTTCGAGGTAGTTAAATATTTTTTATACCTTGGTACCGCCATAAATAAAACAAATGACATCAGTTTTGAAATTCGGAGAAGGATTGTGATGGCCAACAGATGCTACTATGGTCTAAGTAAGCACTTTAGAAACAAGGCCACCTCCACAAAGTCCAACCTCACACTTTTACCCGTGCTATTATATGGATCAGAAGCATGGGTACTTGCGCAAGCAGATGAGGCATCTCTTGGGGTGTTTGAGAGAAAAATTCTCCGAAAGATCTACTGGCCGATCTGCGTCGACGGTGAATATCGGCGTCGAATGAACCATGAGCTTTACAATTTATACGCGGAAATCGACATAGTCAGTCGTATTGAGCTGCAGCGACTATGGTGGCTAGGTCATGTTGTGCGAATGAATGAAAATGCCCCAGCTCAAAAGGTATATAAAAATGAGCCTACTGATGGTTCCCGTAGAAGGTGAAGGCCACGAATTAGATGGAAAGACCAAGTAAAAAACAACATCTTGGAACGTGGTCTTCCAAATTGGTGGACTTGCGCACAAGACCGACGCGCTTGGAAATCTTTTTTAAGCTCGGCTTATGGAACAACCGTTCTGTAACAAGCCAGCTAAGTAAGTAAGTAAGTACTTATGTGTACTAAATAGTACCATATTTGGTACAGATTGATTATATGCAAACGGATAGGCTTGACTCCAGAATTATGGAATTAAAATTACTGTTGGAGTATAGGATTGAGGAAGTTTAGGAAATATTTTATAATTTCTTTTTGTGTGAACAGATAGGGCTTGGTACAATTTCGATTTAATTAAACGGATAGAAAGAGTGGTAATTTTGAAAATTCGTAGTACAATTTAGTACTAAATGTGATACAATTTAGATTTGAGTGAACATAATTGAGATAGTGTTGGAAATTCGAATTTATAAGTATTATATGTTACTAAATATATTTAAATTTATATCAATGTGAACGAATAGGACTGGGATCCTAAAAATGTTTAATAATGTTTTGGAAAATCGAACTTACGTCTACGAAAAGTAATAAATGGTATTAAATTTGGTACAATTAGGATGTTTGTCAAAGGAGAGACCTGGAAGCCCTAACTAAAAATACAGAATGAAACCAAATCTGGTACAATTAGGATTTCGATTTGCAGTTAGAGGTGGAATTCTTTAATTTGGATGATTACCATGTGAAAGCAGAATTGAGGTAGTTTTTATACCCTTCACCACACTGTGGTACAGGGTATTATGTCTTTGTGCGGATATTTGTAACAGGCAAAAAAAACGAGATAGACACATTGTTCCTTTTGAGAATATGCATAGAATCACTTTCTGAGTCGATTTATGCATGTCCGTCTGTCCATTTATGATCCGGATGAAATTTGGCATAGGACACTTATGTTTCCCAAGGACAAACTCTATTGAAATTGGGAAAAATCGGTTCAGATTTAGATATAGCTCCCATATATAGTTTCGTCCGATTTAATATAAACGGTCCCTACATATCCTTCGATTTGCACGAAATTTGACACAGCGTACTCAATTAGGTCTTCCCAACCAAGCTCCCGAAGTTTCTGGCGAGTCACTGCTCCTGGACGATTTTACGACTGCTAACATGCCGGTCAACTTCGATTTGATAGACATTTTCGACGACCTGTGCGAGGTGCATCTTTAACATCAAAAATTCCTCAACGGAATCTACGAAATAAAATTGCACGTAATTGGCTGTTACAGTATCGGAACCATAAACACCATTTACAATTTTAGCTGCTTGGCTTGCATTTTCGCCTTTGTCAAAGAGAAACCGTAAAATGTGCCGAACTTTCTCTTTGTTCACTTCCATTTTTAGCACCCTCTAAGTCATAATTGAACCAGTAAGGAAAGTAGTAAAGTCGGACGGGGCCGACTATATGATACCCTTCACCACTATGGGTATATTAAACAGGACTATTAACATGAAATTGGATGAAATAAAGTATGTGATATTTATCTAAATGTGAATCTACCTAGATCTATCCATAAAATATGTAAATCGACTTCAAACAAATATAAATAGGTCATCCGTTGGGCTATATCTGTACTTCTAGAAAACGCCACTACGTAATTACTTGAAATCGGGCGAAAATATGTACTGAAATCGGGCGAAAATATATACGGAAGCTCTATCCAAATATTAAGCGATTTCAAACAAACTTGTCACATGTTAGGTTATAGTAATTTCATAACGTTTTGTTCCTATCAGCCTATTGTTTCCTTGGTGCGTCAATTACTTAAAATCAATCTATAATAAAAGGGAGCTATATCTAAATCCGGATCGATTTTCACGAAACAAGGCAGACAGTACTATAGGCTCAATTCAGTACGATATGCCAAATTTCGTGCAAATCGAAGGATATATAGGGACTTTGGTGCACCATTTATATGAAATCGAACGAAACTATATATGGGAGCTATATCTAAATCAGGATCGATTTTCACGAAACTTGACCGACATCATTCTAGGCTCAATTCAATACATTATGCCAAATTTCGTGCAAATCGCACGATATTTAGGGACTTTGGTGCACCATTATATATGTAATCGGACGAAACTATATATGGGAGCTACATCTAAATCAGGACCGATTTTCAGGAAACTTGGCAGACATCATTGTAGGCTCAATACAGTACGTTATGTCAAATTTCGTGCAAATCGAAGGATATATAGGGACTTTGGTGCACTATTTACATGAAATCGGACGAAACTATATATGGGAGCTATATCTACATCTGGACCGATTTTCACGAAACTTGGCAGACATTATTCTAGGCTCAACTCAGTACGTTATGCAAAATTTCGTGCAAATCGAAGGATATATAGGGACTTTGGTGCACCATTTACATGAAATCGGACGACACTATATATGGGAGCTTTATCTAAATCTGGACCGATTTTCTCGAAACTTGGCAGAGATCATTCTAGGCTCAATTCAGTTCGTTATTCCAAATTTCGTGCAAATCGAAAGATATGTAGGGACATTGGGGCACCATTTACATGAAATCGGACCAAACTATATATGGGAGCTATATCTAAATCTGGACGAAACTTGGCAGACATCATTCTAGTCCTAAATAATTAGGCTATACCAAATTTCGTGCAAATCGAAGTTTGTATAGGGACTTTGGTGCACCATTTACATGAAATCGAACGAAACTATATATGGGAGCTATATCTACATCTGGACCGATTTTCACGAAACTTGGCAGAGATCATTCTAGGGTCAACTTAGTACGTTATGCCAAATTTCGTGCAAATCGAAGTATATATAGGGACTTTGCTCCACCATTTACGTGAAATCGGGCGAAACTATATATGGGAGCTATATCAAAATCTGGACCGATTTTCTCGAAACTGGGCAGACATCATTCTAGGCACAATTCAGTACGTTATGCCAAATTTCGTGCAAATCGAAAGATATATAGGGACTTTGGCGCACCATTTACATGAAATCGGACGAAACTATATATGGGAGCTATATCTAAATCTGGACCGATTTTCTCGAAACTTGGCAGATATCACTCTAGGCTCACTTCAGTACTATGCCAAATTTCGTGCAAATCAAAAGATATTTAAGGACTTTTGGGCACCATTTACATGAAATCGGACGAAACTATATATGGGAGCTATATCTAAATCTGGACCGATTTTAACGAAACTTGGCAGACATCATGGAAGACCTAAATGATTAGGCTGTACCAAATTTCGTGCAAAACGAAAGATATATAGGGACATTTACCGTTAAATCGGTTAAATATATATATGGGAGCTATATCTAAATCTGAACCGATTTTGCCCAATTTCAATAGGGTTCGTCCTTGGGCCGAATAAGTGACCTGTGCCAAATTTCATCCAATTCGGATCATAAATGCGACCTGTACTTTGTTTACAATTTAACATGGACAGACAGACAGACGGACGGACATGCATAAATCGACTTAGAAAGTGATTCTATGCATATTCTCAAAAGGAACCATGTGTCTATCTCGTTTCCTTTTGCCTGTTACAAACATATGCACAAAGACATAATACCTTGTACCACAGTGTGGTGAAGGGTATAATGAACCAAACAAAAACCGGTAAGGAAAGTAGTAAAGTCGGACGGGGCCGACCATATGACACCCTTCACCACTATGGGTATATTAGACAAGACTATTAACATGAAATTGGATGAAATAAAATGTGTGATATGTATTTAAATGTGAATCTACCTAGATCTATCCATAAAGTATGTAAATCGACTTCAAACAAATATAAATAGGTCATCCGTTGGGCTATTTCTGTACTTCTAGAAAACGCAACTACGTAATTCTATGCTCAATTTTGTAAGTTGTGCAAAATTTGATATCAATCTGACTAACATGAGGAGTTTGATGCCCAATTTACTTGAAATCTGGCGAAAATATATATGGAAGCTCTATCCAAATATTAAGCGATTTCAAACAAACTTGTCACAGGTTAGGTTATACTAATTTCAGAACGTTTTGTTCCTATCAGCATATTGGTTCCTTGGTGCGTCAATTACTTAAAATAAATCTATAATAAAAGGCAGCTATATCTAAATCTGGACCGATTTTCACGAAACAAGGCAGACATCACTCTAGGCTCAATTCAGTACGTTATGCCAATTTTCGTGCAAATCGAAGGATATATAGGGACTTTGGTGCACCATTTATATGACCGATTTTCACGAAACTTGGCAGACATCATTCTAGGCTCAATTCAGTACGTTATGCCAAATTTCGTGCAAATCGAAAGATATATAGGGACTTTGGGGCACCATTTACATCAAATCGGACGAAACTATATATGGGAGCTATATCTAAATCTATACCGATTTTCTCGAAACTTGGCAGACATCATTCTAGGCTCAATTATGTACGTTGTGCAAAATTTCGTGCAAATCGAAGGATATATAGGGACTTTGGTGCACCATTTACATGAAATCGGACGAAACTATATATGGGAGCTATATCTAAATCTGGACCGATTTTCTCGAAAGTTGGCAGACATCATTCTAGGCTCAATTCAGTACGTTATGCCAAATTTCGTGCAAATCGAAAGATATATAGGGACTTTGGGGCACCATTTACATGAAATAGGACGAAATTATATATGGGAGCTATATCTAAATCTGGACCGATTTTCTCGAAACTTGGCAGACATCACTCTAGGCTTAATTCAGTACGTTATGCCAAATTTCGTGCAAATCAAAAGATATATAGGGACTTTGGGGCACCATTTACATGAAATCGGACTAAACTATATATGGGAGCTATATCTAAATCTGGACCGATTTTTCATCATTCTAGGCTCAATTCAGTACGTTATGCCAAATTTCGTGCAAATCGAAAGATATATAGGGACTTTGGGGCACCATTTACATGAAATCGGACGAAACTATATATGGGAGCTATATCTAAATCTGACCGATTTTCTCGAAACTTGGCAGACATCACTCTATGCTTAATTCAGTACGTTATGCCAAACTTCGTGCAAATCGGAAGATATATAGGGACTTTGGGGCACCATTTACATGAAATCGGACGAAACTATATATGGGAGCTATATCTAACTCTAGACCGATTTTTACGAAACTTGGCAGACATCATTCTAGACTTAAATGATTAGTTTGTACCAAATTTCGTGCAAATCGAAAGATTTATAGGGACCGTTTACATTAAATCGGTTAAATATATATATGGGAGCTATATCTAAATCTGAACCGAGTTTTCCCAATTTCAATAGGGTTCGTCCTTTGGCCGAATAAGTGACCTATGCCAAATTTCATCCAATTCGGATCATAAATACGACCTGTACTTTGTTTACAATTTAACATGGACAGACAGACAGACAGACGGACGGACGGTCATGCATAAATCGACTTAGAAAGTGATTCTATGTATATTCTCAAAAGGAACCATGGGTCTATCTCGATTATTTTTGCCTGTTACAAACATATGCACAAAGACATAATACCCTGTACCACAGTGTGGTGAAGGGTATAAATAGCAAAATATTGTTTTTTACTGCGAAAGGGTAAAGGTAACAACGAGCATAAATCTGAAATTGTTTGATCGATACTTTACGAAAAATCTATCAGTACAGCCATCTGCCCGAAAAATTATGGATTTCTTTTTACCTTATGTCTTTAAATGATTTCCTTACACTTTATAAATTTCAAATTGTACATAATTTCCAATTAAAACGTTTTTTGTTTTATGACAATATTAATTATTGCAATGACACATTGACATTTCTTGTGTGACGTTTTTTTCATTTTGATGTTTAATGTGGTTACTTTGACAGCAAAAACCATAAAATGGCAATTTAATTATTCGAAGGTTGACTTAAATATAATAATTACTTTCTTGGGTTTTGCGTCTGTTTCTTTTTGACATTTTAACA
Source organism: Musca vetustissima (assembly GCF_032173495.1). Classification (NCBI taxonomy): domain Eukaryota; kingdom Metazoa; phylum Arthropoda; class Insecta; order Diptera; family Muscidae; genus Musca; species Musca vetustissima. The sequence continues at coordinate 36,140 of NW_026883066.1, forward strand.
TCCAATTAAAAATTACTTATTAATTTTCGAAATAAAGTGAAACCTGTAACAATTTAAATTCAGCCACAAAGTAAATAATGTAATTACATTTTTGAAACAAGAGTTCAAACTTCATTAAGGGTTTACTATAAAGAATATAAATAATGTATAAAGGTATTAAACCCATAATAATTTGTTACAAAATGTGTCATTATTTTCAGTTTCACCTTAAAACTGTTTTTCAATAAAAACCAGTAAGGAAAGTAATAAAGTCGGACGGGCCGACTCTCAACAGATGTATTCTAACAGACGTCGAATTATCGATGGACCATTAAAATACAATTTTATGAACTAAAATATGTGATCTATATCTAAATGTGAAACGACGTGTCATTCTGTATCCTATACTAAATTCTTCATTTGTATAGTTAGAGAATGAAACAAAATTATGTAAATCGATTTAAATCACATCTCAATTATTTGAAACCCAAAAATGAGGAGTTTGGCACACCATTTAACTAAAATTGGACGAAAATATTAATGAAAGCTATCTAAACCGATTACCACGAAACTTGTCACAGGTTAGGTTATACCAATTTCAGTACGTTTGGTGCCTATCGGCCATATTTTGGGTCCTTGGTGCACCACTTACTTAAAATCGGAGAAAAATATATAGGAGCTATATCTTAATCTGACCTGATTTCCACGAAACTTAACACACATCATTCCAGATTTAATTTAGTACACTATGAAAAATTTAGTTCAAATCGAAAATATATATGGGAGCTATATCTAAATCTGACCCGATTTTCCCAATTTCAATAGGGTTCGTATTTGGCCGACTAAATGAGCTGTGCCAAATCTCATCCAATTCGGATCATAAATACGACCTGAACTTTATTTACAATATAACAAGAACAGACAGACGGACATGGATAAATCGACTTAGAAAGTAATTCTATGTATATTCTCAAAAGGAATCATGTGTCTATCTCGGTTTCCTTTGCCTGTTACAAATATATGCACAAAGACATAATACCCTGTACCACAGTGTATTGAAGGGTATAAATAAAAGCAAACCGTACAACTTCTGAATGATAACAGTGGGAATAACATAAATATATATTTATGTTATTCCAAATATATATATATATATATATGTTATTCAATATGCATTCTTACATTAACATATCAGACCCTTAAACGTATTATAAACTTTTTTCAGTAGTGTTGGCGGTTTATTTGGGATACCATTTGTATTTTGTTTTTGCAAAATAGTCAGGCTGAATCCCAGTTTGTTGTTTTTATAAAAAAACAACTATTTATTAGTGGGGAATGTATGGCATTGTTTGCCGAGGGGTAAGGCAGGGAAGACTATAGTTTCGGATCACGCCACTGATCCTCATCAGTTCCCTTAGTTTTTTGTTGGGATATTCTCCCCAGAAGCTATTGCTTCTATACAAAAAACCTTTCATACCCAAATGTCTCTTGTAACAAAGCGAAGTACTTAGCTGACCAACGACATAAACTGCATGAGAATTTCGCTGGAGCCTCACTTCGAGGTTAACAAGGCATTTACAAACAATACCACACCTTTCCCACTGTTGTGTGTTGTCACATCGCGACAAATGCACACAAAGACTTTGTTGGTGTTGCTAGCATACAGCAACAACCAAACAGTTTAACCGTGCCTGCGTCTACAACTTCAGTAGTGTTGGCGGTCGTTGTGTGCATTTGTCGCGATGTGACAACACACAACAGTGGGAAAGGTGTGGTATTGTTTGTAAATGCCTTGTTAACCTCGAAGTGAGGCTCCAGCGAAATTCTCATGCAGTTTATGTCGTTGGTCAGCTAAGTACTTCGCTTTGTTACAAGAGACATTTGGGTATGAAAGGTTTTTTGTATAGAAGCAATAGCTTCTGGGAAGAATATCCCAACAAAAAACTAAGGGAACTGATGAGGATCAGTGGCGTGATCCGAAACTATAGTCTTCCCTGCCTTACCCCTCGGCAAACTATGCCATACATTCCCCACTAATAAATAGTTGTTTTTTATAAAAACAACAAACTGGGATTCAGCCTGACTATTTTGCAAAAACAAAATAAACTTTTTTTATATACAATAACAACATTATTATGTTATGATGACAATCATTAATATCTTCATTTGTTTTGACAAAGATATATTAATGAATCAAGATAAAAACGAAAAAAATACGACATAACGTAGTTTACAGTTTTCAGCTCAATGAATTTTAATATATTAAATGATTTAAGTTTGCCAGATAATTAAACAAGTTCAACGACACATTGTAATTTATCGGTAAATGGAATCACAAATGAAAGTTCCTTGTAGGAATCAATATGAATTTATATGAATTTAACACAATCTTGAGATTGAAAAACTCGAATTATTTATGATTGAAACACATACGAAGCAACGGTCTATAAATTGAATCGGCTTTAGCAAATCGCCGATATTTTTCCTTATGATTTAACTTGATATATAACGCTTTAGCGTTCAAAGCCACCTCCTTATCTTCCTAAGGTTGCACAATATGCAGTTGCATACCATTGAAGAAAAATATTGTAGTCTGTATGGAAAAAAGTCCGTCACTACAAGAAAAATCTGCTCTGAAAAGGAATGTTCTGGTGTGATGCCAAATGTCCGAACCTTGACACGGTTGAATTTAATTCGTAGATGCAATTTCGCAACAATAGTCGACATAAATACAACTTATCAAGTAAAGACATTTGTAAGCCACATTGCCAAATATGCCTGATGAGCTGCTTAACCAACTTCGACACGCGTCTCATAATGGTGGGAATGTAATATCTCTCTGGCTTTCCTTTTCATTGCAACTCCGATCATGTTATTTATTTTTTAAATGCAATAAATTAATTTTTAATATTTAGTAGTTTTATTATTATTATTTTTTTGTGCAAGATAAACCCTTAAAACCATGTCTTGTACAACATGAGATTTGTACAAGCCAACGTATTTTTTGTGTTCGTTCCTGATTTGTGGCTAAACTATATAACGCACGCATATGTCATCAGTGACTAAATTTCAGAATACCCTATGGACAATATGATTCTAATGTATGATTTTTCGCATCCACCCAAAAAGGATGCTGTCGGATTTTCGGTGTTTTTTGAATTTTTCTTATAATTAGGATGCGCATCCAGATAATGGACTAAACTAATTATAGGATTGTATAACTCATGATTTTGCTTCGTTTAGTGTATGATGAGATGACTCCTGATCTCATCACAAATGCGTCGGGAGAAACTAGAGAAAAAAGAAATGCAGGGTGTTGACGGTTCCGTGGTTCGCAGTGAACTCATTTTATTTCTAATATTTTCTTAACTCTAAACCTACATATTGATACATAGAACTACAATGCATTTCAAATACATACATTGAATGTGTAAATAGATTTGGGTTTGGACACATTTATGGTCTTTATTTACGATCACCCAAAAATACACACAGACAACAAATTATGTAAAATGCATTCTTATGATGTGACCCATTAACGCGGCATTTGCAGCAATCTTTATCTATATTTACCAACGCACTATTGACGTTCCACTTGAGACCTGCACACACAATGCGTGAGAGTCATAAATAACTTAATCTTAGAAAGCAACTATTTCCATTTGACAACCTGACTCCAAAATTACGTACAGTTCATTAAACTGAACAGTGTATATCTCATGAATGTGCTCACAGTAGCTTCTTTGCAATTGGGTTCCAAAGACGAAAGTTTGGTGCGTAAATTTTTATAAAAAACATATTTTTGGAGTCTAAAATTAAGAAAGTCCATTCAAATTCCGTGGAACCCCGCGGGATTTTTGTTCATGTTCAATTCCGCCCAATAAAACGGCGGATATAGGTACCTTGTATGTGGAAAAAACTGCAAAAACTTATTTTGATAAATTCGCGTATATAATAGGGTTTTTTCTTCGAATTGATTTCATTGTGTTATCATATCTTGTGTTATCATTCTTGTGTTATCATATTCGCGAATATGTATGAAAATAGGTGAAAAATATATCCATACGCGAATAATATGCGTATTTTATCCAAAATCGATTGGGAAGCCACATCCGCGGTTCTTAATCGATCCTTTTAAAAGAGGTGTAATTTTGTGTATTTTTATAGGAGATTACTGAAATCGGATGCGCATAAAAATCGTATGCACCTTACGTGATTTTTAGCCATTTTAAGGGTTTTTGCATAGTAAAGTGCATCAAGCGGCACACTTTGACCACTAAATTACACATCGAAAAATTCATAATTATTGAAAGACATTGATTCGGTATATACGAAAACCGCATGCGTCTCAACTGATTTCAACTAATACGCGAATTGCATGCTTTTAAATATTGATAATTATACCCTTCACCACACTGTGGTACAGGGTATTATGTCTTTGTGCATATGTCTGTAACAGGCAAAAATAATCGAGATAGACCCATGGTTCCTTTTGAGAATATGCATAGAATCACTTTCTGAATCGATTTATGCATGTCCGTCCGTCCGTCTGTCCGTCTGTCCATGTTAAATTGTAAATAAAGTACAGGTCGCATTTATGATCCGATTTGGATGAAATTTGGCACAGCTCATTTGTTTGGCCCAAGGACGAACCCTATTGAATTGGGAAAAATCGGTTCAGATTTAGATATAGCTCCCATATATAGTTTCGGCCGATTTTTGGTAAATGGCGTACCAAAGTCCCTATATATCTTTCGATTTGCACGAAATTTGGCACAGCGCACTGAATTAAGTCTAGAATGATGTGTGCAAAGTTTCGTGAAAATCGGTTCAGATTTAGATATAGCTCCCGTATATATCTTCCTCCGATTTAAGGTAAATGGTGTACCAAAGTCCTTATATATCTTTCGATTTGCATGAAATTTGGCATAAAGTACTAAATTGAGGCTAGAATGATGTCTGCCCAGTTTCGCGAAAATCGGTCCAGATTTAGATATAGCTCCCATATATAGTTTCGTCCGATTTCATGTTAATGGTGCACCAAAGTCCCTATATATCCTTCGATATATTTGGATAGAGCTTCCATATATATTTTCGCCCGATTTTAAGTAAATTGGACATCAAACTCTTCATGCTAGTCAGGTTGATATCAACTTTTGCACAACGTACAAAATTGAGCATAGAATTACGTAGTTGCGTTTTCTAGAAGTACAGACATAGCCCAACAGATAACCTATTTATATTTGATTGAAGTCGATTTATATAACTTATGGATATATAGGTAGATTCACATTTAGATAAATATCACATATTTTATTTCATCCAATTTCATGTTAATAGTCCTGTTTAATATATCCATAGTGGTGAAGGGTATCATATAGTCGGCCCCGTCCGACTTTACTACTTTCCTTACTGGTTTTGTTTGTAATAGGCAAAAATAATCGAAATAGACCCATGGTTCCTTTTGAGAATATGCATAGAATCACGTTCTAAGTCGATTTGTGCATGTCCGTCCGTCCGTCCGCCTGTCGGTCCATGTTAAATTGTAAACAAAGTCTGAGTCGTGAAAATCGATTCAGATTTATATATATATATTCGTCCGATTTAATCTAAATAATGTACCAAGTTCTTATGTTGCATAGCGTTTTGAATTTAATACAGAATGATGTGTGCCAAGTTTCGTGAGAATCGGCCAAGACTTAGATGTAGCTCCCATATATATTTTCGTCCGATTTAATGTAAATGGTGCACCAAATGTATCCTTCGATTTGCCCAAAATTTGGGATAGCGTTCTGAATTGATGCTGAAATGATGTGTGCTAAGTTTCGTGAAATCGATTCAGATCTAGAAATATATATTTTCGTCCGATTTAATCTAAACAATGTACCAAGTTCTTATGTAGCATTGCGTTTTGAGTTTAATCCCGAATAAAGTGTACCAAGTTTAGTGAAAATCGGTTGAGATTTAGATATAGCTCCCTTATATTATAGATTGATTTTGAGTAATTGACGCACCAAGGAACCAACATATGGCTGATAGGAACAAAACTTACTGAAATTAGTATAACCTAACCTGTGACAAGTTTCGTTGAAATCGGTTCATATTTGGATATAGCATCCATATATAAGTAAAATGTGCATCAAACTCCCCATATTTATTAGATTGACATCAAATTTTCCACAACGTACAAAATTGAGCATAGAATAACGTAGTTGGGTTTTCTAGAAGTACAGATCTAGCCCAACGGATGACTTATTGATATTTGTTTGAAGTCGATTTACATACTTTTGTTCCATTGTAAGAAAAGAATGACATGTTTATGGATAGATCTAGGTCGTTTCGCATTTAGATAAATATCACATATTTTATTTCATACAATTTCATGATAATAGTCCTGTTTAATATACCCATAGTGGTGAAGGGTATCATAAAGTCGGCCCCGTCCGACTTTACTGCTTTCCTTACTGGTTTTTTGTAGTGTAACTGTAATATATTTAGTCATTTTTACAGTCGAAACTGTTATCAGATGTGTATGCCGATATTTAACAATCACTAAAAGAATTTGAAGAAAAAAGCATCGTATATTTTAGAAGACTAAAAAATCGTAAATCCAAAAAACATTTCGATTTAGTTTAAAAAAAATAATGTATTTTATTTTCAGATATCTTCATGCTTCTATTTGTTTTTCGCGACAATTTAACCGTAATTCAATGTGATTTGACATGTATGCAAAGAAAACAAATGTGTTTAACCATTTGTGAAGAAATTCGCGAATTACAACAAATTGGAATTAATTTAATTTATATTTGAAACACAAGATTTAAAATCGCTATAACTTTTGTGCGCAGCATCCGAATTTGTGAACGCGAACACATTTCGAATCAGCATATTTTTCTTAACCTATGTACGAAAAATCATGTTTGTGCTCGCAAAGACATTTTTCAATTTTTTTATGGAGTTTTAAAAGAATATTGTAATTTCCCATATGTATGCAGCAACATTAGAGAAAGAAATGCTATAATCGAACGACGCGTAACGTTACGGAGCCCACGAAATGGTGGCAATGACGTGCCTAATTCTTTGTGGCGTATGATGTATTATATTTATTAAAAAATTATATACATAAATAGATCATACGCATAGTATTACCACAAGGTAATTGCTCATCATATGTAGGCCTATCTGTATATATTTATCAACTATACTAATCGTTTATATTACTAAAGCTTCATTTGTTTGTTTTGTTGTTGTCACAATAACAAAATAAATGTATTCAATATCGAGAGCTGTTAAAAGTTACAATACAGGTCTACAGATGATAAGCAATTACATTAAAGAGTAAATCTCCATTGACCGTAAAATTAAACAGAATTTTTTTGAAAGCAATTAAATGTGATTTTAGAGTGCAGATTTGCGTTTTCATTGAAGTAAAAATCGTAATAAAAATATCTGGAATGTATAATAAAAAATGCCATTCGGTTTGCAACAGGTAGAAATATTCAACGGAAAACCCATTCTGAATCAAAAGAAAATCATATTTAAATCACGCTAGAGATTTTTAGGGTTTCGATACAAAACATGTTTTTTTAGAAAATATTACAAAACAGATTAAGTTACGTATTCTATTATATTTAATGCTACTTAACAATATTTATACCCTACACAACTATGTTGTCAGGGTATTATAGCTGAGTCGATCTAGACATGTGTGTCCGTCGGTCAGTCCGTCTGTCCATTATAATTTATAAACACGATACAGGCCACAGTTATGGACCAATATTCACGAAATTTTGCATGTAGGATGGGTTCTGGCCAATGAAGACCCATATTGGTTTTGGGAAAGATCGGTTAATATTTAGGGATGGAATGGACCAAATACTAATGGTCGCTCCAAAGGCCGCAATAATGGCCCGAACATCGTGACATTTTGCATGGAGAAGGAGATCGCACCTCAGAATAAACATGCCTGTTTTGATAAAGATCGATCAATATTTAGCGGGTCAAATGGACTCCGACTTTTGTGTGAAAAATTACAAAATTTGTATTCTATAGCGTATATATTTACCCCTAAAGGACATAGACCTGAGAAGTTGATATTATGTCCAAGAGGAGTGGTTGACCTTTAAATTAATACCAATTCTTTTGTTGTATGTGCTCAGATGTGGGAGTTACACCTAAATATTTACAGTTATCTCCATATTGGTATATTATTTAGTAACCCATTATCACCCTGGAGAACGGAACTATAGCGCAGATCGATTTGAAATGTTCCACGAGGTTCCAGTTATGGTGAAGGACAACTCCTATAATTTTCGGTGATGATCAGATAATAATTTTGGAATGAAGTGGGCCGAAAACTAATTTTTTTTTATTATTTTGGAGTCGATCTATAGACCACAAATGAAAGCCGAACATCACAACACAACCCACGGTGAAGGGAATCTGGACAATAGATTTACTGAATACTCGTAATATTCGGAAAATATGTCAGTGTGAGGAAGAGGTGCTGTTTACCTCTAATCGGGCAAGAGGGTGCACATATCACGAAATATTGCCTAGGATCGGAATAAACATGCGCAGAAAATTTGAGTTCCGTGGTAGTTGTGTAGGGTATTGTATGGTCGGCCCCGTTCGACTATAGTGCTCCGCTCACTGGTTTTGAAATAAATCAATAAAATATCTTAATAATCGAAATGATTGACTTAAACCGCCTTCAGAATAAACGACTCATATTTTTAGTAAAAT